>NW_007249257.1:0-20264 GCF_000164805.1 Carlito syrichta | reverse complement strand
TGATTTTTTGATTTATTGTAGAGATGAGGTCTTGCTGCCCAGGCGGATCTCGAACCCGCGAGCTCAGGCAATCCACTCACCTCAGCCTCCCAAAGGCGTGGGATTACAGGCTGAGACACCGAGCTCGGCGACTTGCCTTCTTGACGTCTCTGAAATGAGCCTCCTTATTGTATTCATGGTGTGCCTCATCAATGTCCTCACAACTGGCCTCCACAGAATTTCCACCTCATGCCTCTGCAATGTCACTGCAGTGTGCCTCCATGGTGTCCCCACAGTGTGCATTAGAGTGGTCCCTACAGCGGGCCTCAGCAATGTCTCTGCAGCAAGTCTCCCCAGTGTCCCTGCAACATACCTCTTCATTGTTCCCATGATTTGCCTCCTCAGTGACTTCACGGTGAGCCTCCTCAGTGTCCTCGTGGCCAGCCTCAGCAATGTTCTTGCAACTGTCCCCTGCAGGGTTTCTACATTATGCTTCCATGGTGTCCCTGTGGTAGGGCTCCACAGAATTCTCACAACATGCCTCTGTATTACCCTTGTGGTGTGCCTTCATGTTGTCCCCATGACAGGCCTTGGTATGATCCCTACAGTGTGCCTTGGCAGTGCTTCCATGGCAGGCCTCCACAGTGTCCCTGCAATATGCCTCCACATTGTCCCTGCAGCTTGGCTTCTCATTGTGTCCATGGCAAGCCTCCTGTGTTTCCACAGTGTGCCTCAGCAATGTCCCCACAACTGGCCTTCACAGAGTTTCTGCAATGGGCCTCTGCATTGTCCCCATGGTGTACCTTCGTGGTGTCCTCCAGTGTGCCTCTATGGCGTCCCTGGGGCATGCCTCAGTGGTAGCCTTGTGGCATGCCTCCCCAATGTCCCCATGCCATGCCTCAGCTTGTTGCCTACAGCAAGCCTTGGTAGTGTTCCCATGGTAGGCCTTCCCAGGCTCCTTGTAATGTGTCTCTGCATTATCCACGTGGCTTGCCTCTTCAGTGTCTTTGTGGCAAACATTCTCAGTGTTGCTGCAGCATGCTTCAGCAGTGTACTTGCACTGGCCTCTGCAGGGCTTTGGCAGTGTGCTTCCATTGTGTCTCTGTGGCTTGCCTCAGTGGTATCCTTGTGGCGTGACTTTACGGTGTCCATACAGTTTACCTTCAAGGTATCTTCACTGCATGCCTTCATGGTGTCCCCGGCCAGCCTCCATGGTGTCTCCACAGCATACCTCTGCAATGTGCTCATGGCTTGTCTGCATGGTGTGCCCACAGTGTGCCTCCACGGTGTCCTTTTGGTGTGCCTCTGCATTGTTCCTGGGCCTGACTCCATGGTGTCTCCACAGCATACTCCTGTGGAGTCCTTTCTGCTTGCCCTCACAGCATGCCTCCAGTGTCTCCCTAGGCCAGCCTATGTGATATCCTTGTGGTATGCCTCCTTGGTGTTTCCAGGCCTGCCCCTGTGGTGTCCCCACAGCATGCCTCTACAATGTCTTTGTTACATGCCTCCACTATGTTTCCATGGCATGCCTCTATTATGTGCCTGCACAGTGTTCCTGGACCTGCCTCCACAGTGTCTTTGCAGCATGCTCCCACAGATGTGTCCATGACTTGCCCCCAAGGTATTCCCATGGCTTGCCCAAGATATGTCCCCATGGCATGCCTCCATGGTGTTCCTATGGTAGACTTCTGCAGTGTCCCCATGTTGTGTATCCAAGGTGTCTCCAGGCCTACATCCAAGGTGTCCCAAACCCTGCCTCTGTGGTATCCCTGGGCCAGCCTCTGTGGTATTTTCAAGCATACCTCTGCAGTGTCCTCACAGCTTGCCTGCATGGTGTCCCCATGGCAGGCCTCCACAGTGTGCCTCCACAGTGTCCTTGTGGTGTGCCTCTGCATTGTTCCCAGGCCTGCCTCCAGGATGTTTCCAAGGCATACATCCATGGTGTTCCTGCAGCATGATCCTAAGGTGTCCACACCACTTGCCTTCAAATTGTACTCATGGCATGCCTCCAAGATGTCCTTGGGATGGCCCATGTGGTGCCCTGTGGTGTGCCTCAGTGACCCTGGGTCTACCCTTGTGGTGTCCCCACAGCACGCTTCCATGGTGTCCCTACAGCATGCTTCCATGATGTTTCCATGACATTCCACCACATTGTTCCTGGCTCTGCCTTCACAGTATCCTGGGCCTGCCTCCACAGTGTCCCCGCAGTGTGCCTCCAGTGTCTCTGCAGCATGCCTTTGCAATGTCCCCATGGAGTGCCTCCATGGTATCCTCATGAGGTGCTTCTGTGGTGTCACCATGGCATGCCTCCACAGTTTTCCCAGGCCTGCCTTGGTGAATTCCCTGTAGTGTGTTTCTGTGGTTTCCCCATGTCATGCCTTCAGTGTGTCCTAGGTCTGCCTTTGCAATGTCCTAGTGCCATGCCATTGCAGTGTCCTAAGGCAAGCCTTCACACGGTCCCTGTGGCATATCTCCACAGTGTCCCTATGGCATACCTTCATGGTTTCCATGTGACTTGCCCTCAAGTTGTCCTCGTAGCTGCCTCCAGGTTTTTCCCCAGACCATCCTGTGTGGTGTCCTTGTGACGTGCCTCTATGGTATTCCTGGGTATGCCTCTGTAGAGTCCCCATGGCATGCCTCTGCAATGTCCCCATGTCATAAATTTGTGATATCCCCATGGTGTGCCTCTGTGGTGTCTTTGAGCCTATCTCTACTATGCCCTGCACCATTCATCCATGGTGTTCCTCCATAGTGTCCCCAATGTGCCTCTGTGGTATGCCTGTAGTGTGTCTTTGCAGTGTTCCCATGGTGTACCTCTGCAGTTTCCTCATAACATGCTTCCATGGTGTCCCCAAACCTGTGCAGTGTCCCTAGGCCTGCCTCCATGGTGTCTTTGCAGCATACCCCATGGTGTGTCCACAGCTTGCCCCCAGGGTATTCCATAGAGATGGCCTACCTCCATGGTGTCTCTGTGGTGTGCCCCCATGGTGTGTCCACAGTTTGTATTTGAGGTGTTCCTGTGCCTTACCCCTGAGGTGTTCTCATATCATGCCTCTGAGCTATCCCTGGACATGCCTCCATGTTGTACTTACTGTGTGCCTCTGCAGAGTCCCTGCAGAATGCCTCAGCATGATCCCTTCAGCAGGTCTCAGCAATTAAAATAAAACACAATTTGTTCATTTGTAAGCTTCATGCCAATAAAAATTCCACCTATGAAAATAATTTGTTAACTTACTGAAAGTTAGACCATGTTCAATTTTAGTTTAATGAATCAAGCACTTAGAAACAGATATCTGGTAGTGAGCTCACTTTTAGAAATAGTTAAGAAAATGTTTATTTTTCAATGTAGTCAAAGGAAAAACAAACATGTACACCAAGTAAACCTACTTGTATGTTAACTGATTGAATGTTTTATTACCATCTTTTCTGGTTTTCTGAGTCGAACATTCTGACACAGAACAAAGTTTTAAAAGCTTCTTTTGAGTTATAAGTACAGGTACATATTTCTTTGTAATTGTGTTCAAAGGGATTATAGCAGTATCCATGCATAAAGTGTACTTCTAATCTAGCTAACCTAAAGTCTCAGCATAATTTGTTTTCTTTCACTGAATGTAAGTGCTTGAAATATAAAGAAGTGTTTGAAAGAGCAAAAGTTTAGAAAATGTGATTCATTCTGTAACTATGGTCCATGAGTCCATAGAGACTTTAAATCATGAAAATTACGTGTAGTCTAAATTATTGAAAGTTAAAGAATGCTCTGTTTTACTTCAGTGAATTGGATACTTTGACACTCATAACAGATAGCAAGTTTACTTTTAAAGAAAGATAAGAGAACACAACTTTATTTTCCATTGAGGTCAGAGGGAAAATACACATATACACCTAGAAAAACATGTTATATGCTAATTGATTGCTTTTACCATTATAACTTTTAGTTATGTGAAATGAACACTTTCACAGATAGGAGGTAGCCAGTTTGCTTTAAGAAAAAGACAGGACTTCTGGCAAGATGGCCACAGAGCAGTTTGGCCCGTGAGACTCTCTGTGAAAGAGAATACACATAAAGACTCTCACTCTCCCCCAGGGGCTGAGGATCCCATTGTTGGCAGCCTGCTTTCCACATACTGCTTGGCCTCCACCTCAGCTGCCTCAGCCACCACCTCAGCTATGTCAGCTGTGACAGCTCATGCTGCTGCTGCTGCCGCTGCTGCCACCGCCATCACCCTGCCCCTGCCTGAGGCGACCCACAGCTCCAGACTGTGAAGCACCCCCCCAAGCATGTACTGCTGAAACTGCCTTTGCTGCTGCCACTGCCATGCCCCACCCCTCACTCGGAGCCAGGCTCGTGGAACTCCTCCCACACACCATGAAACAGTGGCTGCTACCATTGCTACCATTACCTGCTTCCTCCCACCCTGGGCAGCCTCTGACTTCCACCCAGCCCGGCCTGCATTGCCTGGCAGTCTCCAGCTGCCGAGGGAAAAGAGATCAGCTGGAGCAATGATATCACCTCCACCGGCTCAGCCCATCTCCCAGCTTGGGATCCAAGGTAACAACATCAAAATGGGAAGGACAAAAGCTCCGCCCCCTTGCTAAATAGACACAGGCCAGAGCTGAGTGGCAGATTTGGCAAGCTGCCCAGATCTGAACCACCCTCCACAGGAGGCCAGGGGCAACTGATCCTAACTGTGAACAAATCTACCAACCTGCAGAGTCAGTTAGAAATCAGAGCTGAAAGGACATTGGACTTAAAGAAAAAGTCTCAGAGTATGCTTGGTTCCCTGTTTTAAATATGTATATTTTTTATTCTTTGTCTGTTTGTCTTACCCATCTTGATTTCTCTCTCTTCTTACTGTTGTCAATAACATTTTCATACTTGCTTTGGTTCTGTTAGTTTTTCTATTTTATTTTATTTTTCTCTTTAGACTCCATCTTTGTATAGGGGAATAGCACACCAATAAGGAGGGTGGTTAGCTTGTATGTTTGTATGTTTTAGTTTTTTTGTATGGCTGTTGGTTTGTTTGTTGTTGCTGTTGTTGTTGAGTTGTTTTTCTTTTTACTTGTATTGGTCTTTGTGTCTCTTTTCATTTGTTGGTACATTTGTGTTTCCCCTCTGACTCCTCTCACTCTTCACCTCTCTCATCCCCTCACTCCCTGATCCATTTTTTTCCCTTTTTTAATCTCATTTTTCTTTCAGGGAGTAAACTTATAACCCCACTGCATGGACAGATTGCAAGGCAGTGGGAAGTGGGTCCCAGATTATCCATACACCTGTCGGCAGATACTGGGATCTGCACATAGAATATGAATCACAGCTGTCCCCTCAATTAAATCTCAAAACTGCCAAAAGGATTGCCCCCAACCTGCAGTCAAGCTCCAGAATTGAAAAAAGTCAGAGGATATACATAAGGAAGAATAGGAGATTAAACAAACAGAAGTAAAAGCAACCCCTCCACCCCCAAACAACAAAATTAAAGAAGATGGGGGAGGGAAGGAAAAAGTGGGGAAGAAAATCTACACAAATGAAGAAAAACCAAAAGAAGAATATAGGGCTCACACACACCCCTGGGAGGTCGGACACTGAGAAAACAGACCTTGGAACACAAACAATGAAGAGCCCTCAGAATGACTGGTCACATATGACAAACCCAGACATCAAGGCATTAATAGAGAGAATAAAAAAAATTGAGGAGGGATAAGAGGAAAATAGGAAGGAGCTGATAACTGAAATAATAGCAGTAAAGAATACAGTGATTGAAATAAATAGCAAACTAATAAGCATGGAAAGCAGAATTAGCCAAGCAGAAGTAAGAATTTCAGAGCTTGAAGACCAAAATACAGAACTAACCCATACTGTCAGAAACATAGAAAAGAAGCTTAAAAAGACAGAACAAAACCTTCAAGAGATGAACAATTACTTCAGGAGACTGAACCTAAGAGCAACTGGACTTCCTGGGACAGAAAGAGAGACAGAGACCACACTAGAACAAACATTCCATAAAATTATTCAAGAAAAATTCCCTTATCTCATCAGTGATGCAAAAATAAAAGCACAAGAGATTCAGGGAACCTCTGCAAGACAACAAGTGAGAAAACCAACTCCAAGACACATCATAATTCTCCTAAACAAAGTAGGTATAAAAGAAAAAATTCTAAAGGCAGCAAGAGAAAAAGGTCAGACTACCTACCAGGGAAGACCAATTAGAATAGCAGCAGATTTATCTGCAGAAACCCTTCAGATTAGGAGAGCTTAGAGCCCAATCTTCAAAGTTCTCAAAGATAAACAAGTTCAATAAAGAATAACCTAAACAGTCAAGCTAAGCTTCATCAGTGAGGGAACATTAAAATCTTTCCCAGACATCCAATCCCTAAGAACTTATGCTGCCTCCAGACCACCTCTATAAGAAACACAAAAGAAAGTATTAAAAACAGAAGAAAAGAAGAAAAATGTTCTTCACAAGAGTACAGGGAAAAGATGCAAAACACACATAATCAACCCCAAAACCAAGGGAAAGATGACAAATAAACAAGAACAGCAACAATTCTATAAGAACCTCATGACAGGGATAAACCCCCACATTTCAATAATTAGCCTGAATGTGAATGGACTAAATGCATCACTGAAGAGACACAGAAGAGTGGACTGGATAAGAAACTATGACCCCATTATTTGCTGCATCTAGGAGACTCATCTCACTATAAGGGATGCACATAGACTCAAAGTTAAGGATGGAAAATGAGTTTCCTGGAAAATGGATCACAAAACAAGGCAGGAGTTGCAATCTTAATACCAGACAAAATAACCTTTAAGCTGTCAAAAACTTTAAAAGATGCAAAAGGATACTATATAATGATAAAAGGTTCAATCCATCAACAAGAAATATCCATCATCAAGATATATGCACCCAACACAGGAGCACCAGCATTTATGCAACTACTAAATAAACTAAAAAAAGATATTGACTATAACACTATTATAACAGGGGACTTAAATAACCCACTGACAGCCCTAGATAGATCATCAAGTCAAAAAATCAACAAAGAGATCCAGAACATATACTTGACACTGGACCAAATGGATTTAGTAGATACCTGCAGATTATTCCACCCAAAAACCAGAGAATATACATTCTACTCATCACCAAATGGAACATACTCCAAGATCGAGCACATCCTTGGCCATAAATCAAGCACAAACAAATTCCATAAGAATGAAATCTTGCCATGCAAATTCTCAGATCACAATGGAATAAAAATAAATATCAAAACCAGCAACATGTCCACAAAGTCCACAAAGACATGGAGACTTAAAAGCATGATGCTGAACAACGAATGGGTCAAAACTGAAATCAAAGAAGAAATTGAAAGATTCCAGGAAACAAATGAAAATGAGGAAATATCTTATCAAAAACCTCTGAGATGTCATGAAATAAGTTCTAAGAGGGGAATTTATATCTCTATGAGCACACACCAAGAAAATGGGAAGATCACAACTGGAGATCCTAACAAATCACCTAAGGGAGCTGGAAAGAGAAGACCACCAAAACACCAACTTTAGCAGAAGAGCCCAAATCACAAAAATAAGAGCCCAAAATGGGACATGGGAGACAAAAATATCATAGAAAACGTAAACAAAACAAAAAGCTGGTTCTTTGAAAGAATTAACAAGATTGATGAGCCCCTAGCCAGAATGAGCAGAAAAAGAGAAAAAACCCAAATAAACAGAATCAGAAATACAAAAGATCAAATCACAACTGACCCCGAAGGAATGCAAAGAATTATCAGAGATTACTATGTACACCTACATGGAAATAAACTTGGTAACCTAGATGAAATGGAGGACTTTCTGACAACACACAACCTACCCAGGTTAAAACAAGAAGACATTGAGACACTAAATAGACCAATAACAATCCAGGAAATTGACTCTGCCATATGAAAACTACCTATTAAAAAAAGCCCTGGATGGGATGGCTTTCCAGCAGAATTCTACAAAACGTACAAGGAAGACCTGATGCCAATCCTACTGAAAGTATTCCAGGCAATTGAGAAAGATGGAAATCATTTTATGAAGTTAACATTACACTGATACCCAAACTGGGTCAAGATCCAACAAAGAAAGATACCTACAGGTCAATATCCCTTATGAACATAGATGCAAAAATTCTCAGCAGGATGCTAGCAAATCAGATCCAAAAAACACATCTCAAAAATCATCCACCATGACCAAGTGGGCTTCATCCCCAGGATGCAGGGCTGGTTCAACATTCCCAAGACCATAAATGTAATTAAATACATCAACAGATGTAAAAGCAAGAAACACATGATTATCTCATTAGATGCAGAAAAAGCTTTTGATAAAATCCAGTATCCCTTCTTGATAAAAACCCTCAAATGCCTAGGTATAGAAGGAACATACCTCAAATAGTAAGTGTCATCTATGAAAAATCCACAGCTAACATATTGCTAAATGGACAGAAACTAGAAACATTTCCCCGGAAAACTGGAACAAGACAAGGCTGCCCACTCTCACCCCTCTTGTTCAATATTGTGTTGGAAGTTCTAGCTCCGGCAATTAGACAAGAGAAGGGAATGAGTGGTTTCCATATAGGAAAAGAGGAAGTCAAGTTATCCCTCTTTGCTGATGGTATGATCCTATACCTTGAAAACCAAGTGAATCTGTAAAAAGCCTACTTGCACTGATAAAGGACTTTGGCAAAGTTTCAGAGTACAAAATAAATGTGCAAAAGACGGTTGCATTCCTATATGCCACCAACAAGCAAGCAGAGACCCAAATAAAAAGCACAATCCCATTCAAAATAGCCACCACAAAAATGAAATACCTCGGCATCTTCCTAACCAGAGAAGTGAAAGACCTTTACAATGAGAATTACAAAACACTGCTCAAAGAAATCCAAGAAGACACAAACAAATGGAAAAAATTCCATGCTCGTGGATAGGAAGAATCAACATTGTTAAGATGTCCATCCTACCAAAGGCAACCTAAGGATTCAACGCAATACCCATTAAGTTACCAACATCATTCTTCTCAGACTGGAATTGACAATACAGAAATTCATATGGAAACATAAATGACCACAAATAGCCAAAATAATCCTTAGCAAAAGAAACAAAGCAGGAGGTATCATACTTCCAGACTTCAAACTTTACTATAAGGCTACAGTAATCAAAACAGCCTGGTACTGGTACAAGAACAGCCACATAGACCAATGGAACAGTACAGAGATTCTGGAAGCAAGCATTAATTCCTCAACCAACTCATCTTTGACAACACCTCCAACAACCACTACTGGAGAGAGGAGAACATATTCAGGAAATGGTGCTGGGAAAACTGGCTGACCACATGCAGAAGATTGAAACAGGACCCTGCCTATCACCATACATAAAAGCTAACTCCAAATAGATCAACGTCTTGTACATAAAACCTCAAAGTATAAAAATCTTAGAAAGCGCAGGAGACACCCTCCTGGAGCTTGGAACTAGGAACCAATTTCCATTCAGAACCCTAAAGGCCAATACCTTATGAAATAAGATATACAAGTGGGACCTCATCAAACTAACGAGCTACCGCAAAGCAAAAGAAACCATCAAGAGAGCAGGGAGAAAGCCCATAGAATGGGAAAAAATATTTGTCAACTGTATATCTGACAAAGGCCTAACATCTAGGATTTACAAGGAA
The DNA here is from genome assembly GCF_000164805.1 of Carlito syrichta. Taxonomy (NCBI): domain Eukaryota; kingdom Metazoa; phylum Chordata; class Mammalia; order Primates; family Tarsiidae; genus Carlito; species Carlito syrichta. Next base: position 10,585 of record NW_007249257.1, on the reverse strand, counting down.
CTCAAACGCACCGAAGGGTGAAAAAAACAGCCCCTTTAAAAAGTGGGCAAAAGACATGAATTGACACTTCTCAAAAGAAGATATACAGGCAGCTAACAGACACATAAAAAAGTGCTCAGACTCACTCATCATCAGAGAAGTGCAAATCAAAATCACATTGAGATATCATCTAACCTCAGTAAGAATGGCCAGCATTGCCAGGCACGGTGGCTCAGTCTATAATCCTGCGCTTTGGGAAGCCGAGGTGAGTGAATTGCCTGAACCTGCAGGTTCGAGACCCACCTGGGCAACTTGGAGAGAGCACATCTCTACAATAAATCAAAAATTAGCCGGGTGTGGTAGTGCACGCCTGTAATTCCAGCTACTTGGAAGGCTGAGGCGGAATGATCGGCGGAGCATAGCAGGTCAAGGCTGCAGTGTCTGTGAGTGGCCACTGCACTCCAGTCTGAGCTACAGAGTGAGACTCCAACTCAAAAAAATGAAAAAAAAAAAAGAATGGCCATCATTAATAAAACAAACAACAACAGGTACTGGCGAGGATGTGAAGAAAAAGGAATACTTCTACACTGCTGGTGGGAATGCAGACTAGTACAACCTCTTTGGAAGACAGTGTGGTGATTTCTGAAAGAACTAGAAATTGACCTTCCATATGACCCAGCAATTCCCTTGTTGGGAATATACCCAGAGAAACTCAAATTATTCTTAAAAAAAGATGCACATATGTTTGTTGCAGCTCTTTTCATAGTAGTAAAAGCATGGAACCAACCGTTTTGCCCATTGAAGCTGGACTGAATTATAAAAGTGTGGTACATATACACAATGGAATGCTATGCAGCCATAAAGAAGGACAAATATATGGACTTTGCAGCAACTTCGATGGATTTGGAGGTGATCATATTCAGTGATTTATCACAGAAACAAAGAACAAAGTTTCATATGTTTGTACTCATAAGCTAATCTTGAGCACTTATAATGCTATAAGGAAGCAAATGGTAGTAGTGGGAAACTATCAGGAGGGGAGTGGGATTGGCAGTTGAGGGAAACTACTAGAAAAGAGAGAGGCATACCTCATCAACAAGGGTACCTGCATGATCAATGTTTGTATACCTAACCCAGAATTGTATCCCATATCTTTATAATAAAAATAGACAACAGCAAAACAATATATATATGTATTTTTTTCAATTTTGAGGTTATTTTTTGCTTGATTTTTTGAATATATCAGTTCAATCTGCACATTTTTAGTTTTAAAGAATATTGTTTTTAAAAAGTATTTTCAAGATGTAGGGTAAAAGTCAGGATTAGGTATACAAGTGACATCACATAAGTAAAGTTTGGGCCTCCCTTTGGTCCCCACTTTGCCTGGGTTCGAGATTAGGTACTCTTATTGATGTACCTAATCTGAAACCTTATCGTGTCCCACCCTCACCTTGGCAGCATCCCACTACTGCCAATACCTTTCTTACAGTATTATGGTTAATGTCCAAGGTTTGCTTATGAGTGAGAACATATGCTTCTGTCTTATTTGTTTCTGCGATAGATCACTATTATAGACTCTAAATCCCTCCAAGTTGCTGTGAAATTCATATAATTGTCCTCCTATATGGATGATGGCACTTGGGCTGAATCTGGTTAAATCTCTGGTCTGGTGTTGATTTTAATAGGCGGGGTCTCATGGAGTTGGCAATGTAACACTCCCATGGCCTTTCTTCATTACTTGCTTACTTATTGGTTTATTTTTTTCTTTTATGATAATTATTAATTTTACTTTATTTTGAAGATGTGTGGTACAATTCATGATTAGGTATACAAGTGGACACTGTACAGGCAAGATTTGGGCCTCCCTTTGGGCACCAGTTTTCCTGGTTTGAGATCAGGTACCCTTATTGATGTTGTGTCCCCTTGCCTATCTCAGCAGTATCCCACTACTGCCAATCCCTTTCTTATAGTCTTATGGTAAATGTTCAGGGTATGTTTATGAATGAGAACATGTGATATTGTACTTTGTTTCTGTGATCACTGAGTATTATAGACTCTAAATAAATCCAGGTTGCTGCAAAGTCTATATGTTTGTCCTTCTTTGTGCTGTGTGATATTCCATTGTGTATATGCATCATATTTTTAAAATCCAGTTCAGTTTCAATGGGTGTCATGGTTGATTCCATGTTTTTGCTATGGTGAATAGTGCTGCAATAAACATATGTGTGCAGGTATCTTTTTTGTAGAATGATCTGATTTCCTCCAGGTATATTCCCAGTAACTGGATTTCTGGATCATATTGAAGGTCAATTTCTAGTTCTTTTAGAAATCACCACACTGTTTTCCATAGGGGTTCCATTAGTTCGATTTCCTACTGGCAGTGTAGAAGCGATCCCTTTTTCTCCACATTCTCGCTAGTATATGTTGTTGTTTGTTTTAACAATGGCCATTCTTACTGGAATTAGGTGGTATCTTAATGTGGTTTTGACTTGCATTTCTCTGATGATTAGGGAACCTGAATACTTTTTCATATGTTTGACTAGCAAAATTTAGTAACAAGTTCTAATGAATTCTAGTATAAATTAATTGCACCTGCACATATGTCAGCATGTTCCTCTGTGCAGTTGTTTAGATATTGTTTATATTTTAGTTAGACATTTATATGTATATATGTTTTTGCATGTTAGTTATGTATACCTATGCATAATATCTTTTTGACTATATATAAACACATATACACTTATATATGTGTATATATATGTGTAAAATTCATCTATGTGTATATAAGTTTGATGCCCTCCTATATGGCATAATAGCATTACAGAATGGCACACATCCCTAGACTGCTGTATGTATAAACATTTCTATTCTGGTCTTGATTTATATATGCTGATGCCTTAATTTATATATTATACATTTTTATATTTCTAAAAAAAATTCATATTATGTATATGAATACATTTTATTTCAAGTTAGATTTTTTCCTGGACCCTGTTCCTGTTATTAATTGCAGACCAAAGTCTGGGTTCTATTGCTTTTTGAAAGGAGATTTATTTATTTATTTAGTACTTTTTTTTGAGTTGGAGTCTCACTCTGTTGCCCAGGCTGGCATGCAGTGGCACATTAATGGCCACTGCAGCCTCGGCCTGCTGGGCTCAGGGATTCTTCCGCCTCAACCTTCCAAGTAGCTGGAAACACAGGTGCATACTACCACAGCTAGCTTATTTTTTTATTTATTGTAGAGATGAGGTCTCACCAAGTTGCCCAGGCTCTTCTCAAACCCCTGAGCTCAGGCATTCCTCTTGCCTAGGCCTCCCAAAGTGCTGGGATTACAGGCTTGAGCTCATTGTGCCTGGCAAAAGGAGCAGTTTTATAATAGGAGAGTCCCTGTCTAGTAGAAAGACCCAGATTACACCAGACTTTGAATGGAGGAGAAATTTATTTTTGGCATTTTCAAGACTTTCCACTACTTCTTTAGGAAAGAGCAGAGAAAGATGCCTGTTAATGGAATAATGGGGGCCTCAAAAGCCTGATAAATCAAACAAGATCATGCAGTCTTCCACTCAAGTCTTAGGTGGTTTATATTTTCCGGAGTTTTTAGAAATAACAGATATGTCTCTTCTTCTATGGCCATACTCTTCTCAGCTTCTCCTTTAGATGTGAAGCTTGGGTAATGAGCTTGTAGTTCTGCTAAGGTAAGACTTTAGGACCACTTTAATGCCTCAGAGCTCTATTTTCATTTCTGGTGTATAAAATCCACACTTGTGGGTCTGTTTTGAGCCTCCAGCAGGGTTTAATTAAGCTAATAAACTTATTCCTCCATCTGTGCCAGCAAGGAGGGAAAAGGACATCTGATCTAGTTTTTTCAATGGCCCTTTACTTTGGACTTTTATTAGTACATGCCAAGTCCCACACCATTTTCCATGCTTTTTGTACATGTGAAATAAGCCTCATTACCAGGTACCAAGGTCTTAAATTTTTAAAAAAATTTGTTTATGTTAATAGACTTTGTGCATACAAATAGCTTTTGGTGTGGGCTTTAAGTATACCCACCACCCCCATTTGCGGACATTGTAACCTATAGGTCATTTTTCATCCCTCCAGCACTTCCCTTCTCTCCCTTTTGAGTCTCCAGTGTCCATTACATCATTCTCTATGTCTTTGTGGATTCTTAGTTTAGCTCCTACTTATAAGTGAGAATATGTGGTGCCTGGTTTTCTGTTCCTGATTTAGTTCACTTAGGATGATATTCTCCAATTCCATCCATGTCACTGAAAAAAACATTATTTCATTCTTTTTGATAGCCAAATAGTATTCCACTGTGTGTGTGTGTGTGTGTGTGTGTGTGTGTGTGTGTGTGTGTGTGTGTGTGTGCGCGTGTGCCACATTTTCATTATTTGCTGATCAGTTGATGGGCATTTAGATTGATTCCACATCTTTGCAGTTGTGAATTGTGCTGTGGTGAATATGCGAGTGCAGGTGTCTTTTTAACAAAACAATCTCTGTTCCTTTGAGTAGATACCTAGTACACCAACAGTGTATAAGCATTCCCTTTCCTCTGCATCCATGTCACCATGTATTATTTTTTATTTTTAAATAATAACCATTCTGACTATTTTGTGATTTTGTTTGCATTTCCCTGATGATTAGTAATGTTGAACATTTTTTCATATGTTTCTTGGAGAGCTGTATTTCTTCTCTTGAGTAATGTCTGTTCATGTTGTTTGTCCACTTTTTAATGGGATTATTTGCTTTTATTCTTGCTGATTTGTTTGAGTTCTTTGTCGATTCCGGATATTTGTATAGCTTGTGAATTATCTTCTCCCATTCTGTAGGTTGCCTATTTGCTCTGCTGATTATTTCTTTTGCTGTATAGAAGCTTTTTAGTTTAAGTCCCACTTTTTTATTTTTGTTTTAGCTCTATTTGCATTTGGGGTTTCAGTCATAAATTCTTTTCCTAGGCCAATGTCCAGAAGAATTTTTTCCTAGGTTTTCTTCTAGGATTTTTATGCATTCAGTTCTGACATTTAAGTTTTTAGTTCATCTTGAGTTAATTTTTTATATGGGGAGAGATAAGGATCAAGTTTCATTTTTCTGCAGTAGCTGTCCAATTTTCCCAGTACCATTCATTGAATATGGTGTCCTTTCCTTGGGGTATGTTTTTGTCTGCTTTGTCAAAGATCAGTTGTTTGTAGGCATTTGAGTATGTTTCTGGATTCTCTAGTCTGTTCGATTGGTCCATGTGTCTGCTCTTGTTCCAGTACCATGCTCTTTTGGTAACTACAGCCTTGTGCTATAATTTGAAGGCAGGTAATGTGATGTATCCAGCTTTATTCTTTTTGATTAGTATTGCTTTGGCTATTCTGGATCTTTTTGGTTTCATATGAATTTTAGGATCATTTTTCTAATTCTGTGAAAAATGACATTTATAGTTTGACAGGGATTGCATTGAATCTGTAGATTAATTTGGGTAATATGGTAAATTTAACAATGCTGATTCTTCCAGTCCATGAGCATAGGATGTTTCTCCATTTGTTTGTGTCCTCTGCAATTTTTTTCATTAGAATTTAGTAGTTCTCTTTGTAGAGATCTTTCCCCTCCTTGGCTAATATATTCCTACCTATACCTATTTAGTCTTTTGGCTGCTATTGCAAATGGAATTGAGTTCTTGATTTAATTCTCAGCTTGGTTGCTATTGGCATATAGTGATTTGTGTGTGTTGATTTTTTTATCCTGTAACTTTACCAAATTCATTTATTATATCCAGGAGTCTTTTGGAAGAGTCTTTAGTATTCTCTAGGTATAAGTTTCCATTAGCATACAGAGATAGTTTGATTTCTTCTTTTCCAATTTGGATACCCTTTATTCCATTGTTCTTCTCTAATTGCTCTGGCTAGGACTTCCAGTACTATGTTGAATAGGAGTAGTCCTTGGGCCACAAGGAAAGAAAGAAACATGTTCCCTTAACATTTTCTCAAAAAATGCTTGATAACTTCTTTCTCTGTCAAATACACACATCCCATGAACTATAGCAGATTTTGTTGAAACTTTCTATGCGTTAGCTTAGAAGTATCTTTTATGTGTAAATATGTATATAAGCCTCTGGAACCTAAGTGCAGACAGAAGCATGTTCCCACAGCTATAACTTAAAAGAAGCTTACTAATTTGTCAAAGCATTTGTTCACAACACTGAAACAGTTTTACTGTACTTCACTGAGTCAGAATATGAGTACTCTCTATGGGTGAAATTATCTATGGACCTATAGGTCACAACTGGAGAATAAAAAGGTTCCCTCAGTTCTGTCTTAAAAGATCTTGATAACTTCTTTCTCAGTCGTACTCTTACATTTAGTAGCTGAAAGAGACTATATTAAGACTTTAAGTTAGCTTAGAAGTACCTTTGATGTATGGATTTGATCATAAACCCATTGACCCAGTTGCAGAAAGAAACATTTTCCAGGAACTACAACTCAATGGAAGCTTACAAACTTTGTTTATCACAAAAGTGTTTGATTCACAGACCTAAAATAAATGATAGGAAAACATTCAATCAGTTAGCATACAAGTAGCTTTTCTAGGTATGTATGGATATTTTCCCATTGGTCACAATGAGAAATAGAAATATTTTCTCTTAACCTTTGCTATAGAGTGAGCTCACGTCATGTGATCTGTGTCAAAGTGTTCTCTTCTCTTCACTAAAAGAGAGTATGGTTTAACTTTCAATAAACTAGACCACTAGTACCTCTCATGAATGGAATTCTTTATGGGTATATGTCCCTCCACTGGGAAAAGAAATGTGTTCCCTTAACTATCTTTCAAGGATAGCTTGATAATTTATTTCTCTGACAAATTCTTACATTCAGTGAAGTAAAATGAAGTATGTTGAAACTTTTAGTAATTTAGCTTAGAAGAACCTTTTATGACCCCGTTAAACCCAATTCAAAAAGATCTGTATTCTTGGAACTGTAACTCAAAAAAAGCTGGCAAACTTCCTTCTGTGTAAATGTGTTTTATTCATGGAACTAAAACAAATAGTAATGAACCATTCAGTTAGCTTACAAGTAGTTTTTCAAGGTAAAGATATATATCCTTGAAATACCTTGAAATATATATATATATATTAGAGAGAGAGACCACAATAGAAAAAATTAAATGTGATCTTTTAATTTTATTAAAAAGCAAACTCACTACCTGCTAATCTCTGTGAGAGTGTTCCATTCAGTGAACACAATCTGAGCATAGTGTTTTTTTTGTAGCAATTTGACGAGTACTTTCATGAATGGGGTTCTATGTGAACCATGTGGCCAAAATTGGAGAAAGAAATATGTTTCCTTAACTTTTATCCATAAAAAAACTTTATAACTCTTTACTATGTCAAAAACTTACATTTACTGAAAAGAAACAGGTCATGTTGAAACTTTCAAAAAGGTAGCATAGACGTTCCTTTTATGGGTGGTTGTGACTATAAGTCTACTGAACACAATTGCAGAAAAACGCATGTTTCATAACTAAATCAAAAGAAGTTTACTAACTTTGTTCTGTGTCTAAACATTATATTCACAGAGCTAACACAGATGATCAGTAAGTATGCAAGTAGTTCTTCTAGGTGTATATATTTATTTTTTCATTAACCAAATGGGAAAAAAGACGTGTTATGTTAACTTTCTCTAAGAATGAGTTCACTACCTTTTATTTGTGTCAAAGCAATCAATTTACTGACCTAAAACAGAGCATGGTTAACTTTCAGGAAGTTAGACTACAACTACTTTTTATGGGTGAAATTCTCTAAGGGTCAATTTTTTTTCAAAGAAAGCTTGAATTTTTTTTCAAAGAAAGTTTTGAAATTTTTTTCAAAGACAGTTTGCTATAATAACTTCTTGCCTTGAAAAACTTACATCCAGTGAACTAAAATGGACTATATGTTGGAACTCTCAGTAAGTTAATTTAGATGTACCCTCCAGTCACATAAAAGTAGCTTTTCTAGTTGTATGTATGTATTTTCCTTTTTACCTAAAAAAAGACATATATTTCTAAACTTTTTCTAAGACCAAATTCATAAGTTCTGTGTAAAAGTATTCTTTCACTTAACTAAAACAAAGCATAACTGAATTTACAAGAAGTTAGGCCATGAATACTTCTCATGGGTGGAAATTATTATGGGTATATCTCATCAACTGGAAAAAGAAACATATTCCCTTAGCAAATTTTAAAGAAAACTTTATAGTTTCTTTGACTGTCAAGCTAATGAACTAAAACAAATTATGTTGAAACTTTCAAGTTATCTGAGAATTACCTTTTATAAATGGATACAGCTATAAGCTTCATTAACCCAGAAAAAAACAACTGTCCTGTAACTATAACTCAAAGATGATTAATAAATTTGCTTCATTAATGTGTTTCATTCATGAAACTAAAACAGATAATGCTCAAACATTCAATCAGTTAGCACATAAGACATACTCTTAACATGTACTCTTAACTTTTTCTTAAAGTGAGTCTCTACCTGCTATCTGTATCAAATTGTTTCATTTTCTGGGCTAAAATAGAGCATGGCTTAACTTTCAGCAGTTAGACTTCCAAGTATTTTCATGAATGTAATTGTCTGTTGGCCTGTTGGACACAATAGGAGAAAGAAAGATGTTGCTTAATTATTCTGTCAAAATGATCTGGATAACGTTTTTTCTGTCAAACACATTCAGTGAGCTGGATCAGAGTATGATGAAACATTCAGTAAGCTGGACTAGAAGTACCTTTTATTTGTAGATACCATTATAAGTACATTTAACTTAATTTCAGAAATAAAAATGTTTCTGTAGCTATAACTTAAAAGAAGCTTACTAATTTTGTTCTGGATCATAGTGTGTTATTTACATAGCTAAAACAGATTATGATAAAACATCCAATCACTTAGAATATGAGAAGTCTTTCTAGTTGTATGGTGTATTCTCCCATTTTCTGCAAAGGAAAAAATTGTTCTCTTAACTTTCCAAAAGCAAGCTTGCTACCTGTTATTTGTGTCGATGTGTTTCATTCACTGAACTAAACAGAGCATGGTTTAATGTAGAATGTAATAAACTACAAGTGCTTTTCCTGGGTGGAATGTTTTATTAACTTGTAGACTAAACTTAGAGAAAAGCACATGTTCCCAATACTTATTCATAAAGTTTCCTCTCTGTTGAACACTTATGTTCAGTGGAATGAAAAAGATTGTTTTGAAAGTTTCATTAGGTTAGTTTAGATGTACATTTTTTTGTGAATATGGCTATAAGTCTATGGAAACTGACTGGAAACATACTTGGTCCTATAACTATAAACAAAAGAAACTAACTTTGTTCTGTGTCAAAATGTGTTATTCACAGAACTAAAACACTTAATGATAAAACATTCAATCAGCATACAAGAAGTTTTCCTATGTGTATATGTGTATTTCTCCATTGATCACAATGGGAAAAAGAAACATGTTCTCTTATTATTTTATAAAATGAGCTCACTACCTGCTATCTGTGTCAAAGCGTTGCATTCACTGAACTGAAAAATAGCATGGTTTGTCTTTCAATAAGTTAGATTCCCAGTACTTTTCATGGGTAAAATTCTTGGTGGACCAGTGGGCCACAATGGGAGAAAACAAACAAACATGTTCCCTTAACTTTATCTCAAAGGAAGAGTGCCAGCTCTTTTTTGGTCAAACACTTACATTCAGTGAACTGAAATAAGACTGAATGGAAACTTTAGTAACTAAGTGTAGATGTTCTTTTATGCATTGGTCAGGCTATGCATATTGAACACAATTGCAAAAAGAAACATGCTCCTATAACCATAAACAAAAGAAGCTTACTAACATGTAAGCCAAAGTGTATTACTCACAGAAATAAAACAGATGATGATAAAACATTCAGTTAGCATATAAGACATTTTTCTAGCTGTATATGTGCATTTTACTATTGATCTCAAAGGGAAAAAGAAATGTGTTCTCTTAACTTTTTTTTAAGTGAGCTCACTGTGTGATAACAAATAATGGTTTAAATTTTAACAAATTGCATTAAAAATATTTTCCTGAGTGAAATTGTTTATGGTGCTGTGGGCTACAAATGGAGTAAGAAACATGTTCTCTTAACATTTTCTTTAATGGAGTTTGATAACATCTTTTTTTGTCAAATGCATACATTCAGTAAACTGTAATACAGTATGTTCAGTAATTTAGGTTAAGAAATACATTTTGTTAGAAATGCATGTATACTTCTATAAGTTTAAGAAACCTAATTGCACAAAGAAACATATTATTATAAAAATAAAACATGCTTTCTTACTTTGTTCTGTGTCAAAGGGTTTTATTCAGAAAAATAAAATGGATGATGATCAAACTTTCAATCAGTTAGCATACAACATGGTTTTCAAAGTGTATATGTATATAATTCCATTGACCACAATAGACAAAGAAAACATGTTCTTTTGACATTTTCTAAAAGCAAGCTCATTACCTGATATCTGTGTGGAAGTTTTCCAGTAACTGTCCTAAAACACAGCATGGTTTAACTTTCAATGAAAATTTCCTTCTTTCTTCCTTCCTTCCTTCCTTCCTTCCTTCCTTCCTTCCTTCCTTCCTTCC
>NW_007249256.1:1494-96163 GCF_000164805.1 Carlito syrichta | reverse complement strand
GGAGAGACCCATACTCTCTTTTGGTTTTCTCATTTCTGTAGATTTTCTCCCTTTACCCCTTTCCCTCCCCCTCTCAATTCTGTTTTTGAGGGAAGGTGGGGTTGCTTTTATTTCTCTTCTGCAATGACCTGTCTTCGTTATGAGGGTCTTCTGGTTTTGTTCACTTTTCCCTCTGCTTTACAGTCTGTCTATTCAGCAGTTTGCAGTCTTGGTCCGTTCAGAGAATCTCACCAGTTCACCTATGCCGTCGCCATCTTGCCCCGTCTCCAATTTATTATATTAATAATGAAACTTCATTATAAAAATGCTGGTTTCCAACATGCCACTCTACTAGTTTTTCCTGCATCTAAATTTGCCAATTGTTGCTTATCTTCTAAATACTAAATAAAAGACTTCTCAAGGAATGTCTTTTTTTGCTTCTCTACTTATTTTATCTATGTACATGGATTTATAGCTGTTTATCTTTGCATGACTCCTATATATACAGATACTGCCCATGTAACTTTTCACATATGATCACTGCTTAGATATTTACAAAAAATCCTAACTTACTATGTTCAAAATAAAACTCTTATTCCTCATCAATCTGTTTTTTCACCTATGTATTTCTAGCTAAATAAATGACATTAAAACTTACCTATCATTTTCTCTTTAAATCTAGTAGTTACTCTCAATTCTTCTATTTTCTTCATAACTCTTATCCAAATATTGTCAAGCCTTGTTAGCTTTATGTTTTTTTATTTCAAATTTGACCACTTTTCAACAGTTCTATTGTTTTTTGTTTCATAATCTTAAAGATGTGGGGTAAAATTTAGGGTTAGGTATACAAATGGTCATTGTAAAGATAACATTTTGGTCTCACTTTGGTCCCCATTTCACCACCTGGTTTAATATCAGTTATCCTTATTGATGAAGTGTGTCCCGATCCCCCCCCCAACCGAGCAGTCTCTCACTACTGCCAATCTCTTTCTTATAGTATTATAATTGTTCAGGGTCCATTTATGAGTGAGAACTTGAGGTACTCAGTTCTTTATTTCTGTGATACATCACTGAGTATTATAGACTCCAAATCCATCCAAGTTGCTGAGAAGTTTATGTTTTTCTTTATGACTGCATAATATTACATTGTGTATACAGGCACCAAACAGATACATGAACAAATGCTCAGCCTCATTAATCATCACAGATATACAAATTAAAATCATACTGAAATACCACCTAACTCTAGTCAGGATGGTTATCATCAATAACTCAATAAACAGCAGGTGCTGGAGAAGATGTGGGGAAAATGGAACACTGCTACACTGTTGATGGGAGTGTAAGTTAGTGCAACCTCTGTGGAAAACAGTGTGGTGATTCCTAAAATAGCTCCAATGTTGACATCATATTCCAAACCCATTTTAGTATGCCATCTACGCTCCCTATGACAGTTCTTTGTATTATTTACACTTTTTTCACCCACAGCCATTGTAATCATACAATATGATGTCTTACTTAAAACTGTCAAGCCTTTTTCAAAATAAAATTTAAATCCTTCTCATGGCTTACAAATCTTTACATGATTCAACCCTACTAATATTTTTGTTTCTGCTTTTGTTTTCTTTAATGCAACTTGTTTTCACAATTCTCCCCAAAATATTGAACTAGGAAAGTAACAAACTCATTTTTGTCTCAACTCTTTTGCCTTTGTATTTATTGTGGAGACTTGTGAAAGTGTTGCACCAAAATATTTCATGGTATTTTTTCTTATTTTAATTATTTTCATAGATTTTCTTGTTTGCCCTATATAACATGACAATCTACCCACACGTCACTCTCTTCCTTTTATTTTTCTTCTATTATGAAAATGTAAGAACAAATTTATGTGTTAGGTTGGAAGTTTTGTAAAATTTGTACACAAGAAGGTAAAATGAAGAAGCACATAGATAACCCCAAAAAGTAACTCCTTACTTAATGTCATATAATATCTTAACAAAATATTTGCATGTGTAATTGTATGTAAATGTTTTAAAAACAAATATGTTAAGCTATATTGATACCTTTAGCAAGTTATAAGGGTTCTCTTACCGTTTATTATTTTATTTTGTTGTGAGAATAACACACCATGAAATCTACTCTTAATTTTTTATGCTCAAATCTAGCTTAACTATTTATTTATGTATCTAATTTAGTTATCTGTTTAATTTTACAGTCATGGAATACATATGAGGATTTTTTAAAACAAGTGTATTGCATGAAGGTGAGGTTTGGACTTCTCCTCCCAACCCATCCCCTGCCCCAAAGAGTAAGCATGGCACATAATGGATGGTTTTATATCTCTTATGACCCCTCTCATTCTCCTTTAGCAAAGCCCAGTGACTGTTGACCCCATTCTTATTCCCAGTGTGACCAATTTTTAATGCTCACTGATGAGTGAAAGCATGTAATATTCAGTTTTTTTTTTTGTTTCTGTGATAATTAACTTAGAAAGATGATGCCCAACTGTATCCATGTTGCTGCGAGGGACATGATTTTGTTCTTCTTCATAGCTGTGTAGTATTCCACAGTGTGTATCACATTTTATTTTCTCAAATCCTTCTTTGATGGTCATTTGGATTGGTTCCATGCTTTTGCCATTGTGAATAACGCTGCAATATACTTACAATTGCAGATGTCTTTTTAGTAGGGCAATTTGTGTTCCTTTGGATATATTGACAGAAGTAGTAGAATTTCTGGGTCAAATGGTAGCTCTTTTTTTTAGTTCTTTGAGAAATCTTCAAACTACTTTCCACAATGGTTGAACTAGCTTACATTCCCACCAACAATGTACGAGTGTTCCCTTTCTCTGAAGCCTCATTAACATCTGTTGTTTTTGATTTTTCAACAATAACCATCCTGACTGGTATGAGATGGTATCACATTGTAGTTTTGATTTGTGTTTCTCTGATAATTAGTGATGATGCGCATTTTCCTCATATGTCTTTTGGTTGCTTATATGTCTTCTTTTGAGAATTGTCTGATCATGTCTTTTTCCCATTTAAAATTTTTTTTTTCCTGTTGACTCATTTGAGTTCCTTGTAGATCCTGGATGTTAGACCTTTGTCAAATGCATAGTTTTTTTTTTTTTTTTTTTTTTTTTTTTTTTTTGCAATCTGTGGCTTGTCTTTTTACACCCTTGATATTTTCTTTACCTGTGCAGAAACTTTTAGTTTGGTAGGATCCCACCTGTCAATATTAGGTTTTGCTGCATTTGCTATGATGACTTGGCCATGAAGTCATTGCCTAGGCTAATTTCCAGGAGCATGTTCTCTAAGTTTTCCTTTAAGATTATTATAATTAAAGGTTTCACATTTAAGTTCCTGATCTATTTTGAGTTAATTTTTGTATATGATAATAGGTGGGGAGGTCCAGTTTCATTCTTTTGCACGTAGTTAGCCAGTTTTCTTAGTATCATTAGCTAAATAGGGTTTCCTTTCTTCAATCTTTATTTCCATTGTCTTTGTCAAAGATGAGTTGGTTGGAAATTTGTGGTTTTCTATTCTTTTCCATTAGTCTATGCGTCTATTTTTGTACCAATACCACACTGTTTTGGTTACTGTAACCTTGTAGCAAAGCTTGAAGTCTGGGAGTATGATGTCATGAGTATTTTTGCCTTTGAGGATTGCTTAAGCAATTCTAGCTCTCTTTTTCTTCTATATGAATCTAAATATTGCTTTTTCTAGGTCTGTGAAAAATGTTACTGGTAATCGATAATGATTGCATTGAATCTATAGATTTCTTTGGGTAGTATGAACATCTGGATGATATTGATTCTTCCAATCGAAGAGAATGGTATGTTTTCCACTTGTGTCATCCTGATTTCCCTGAGCAATGTTTTGTAATTCTTATTGTAAAGATTTTTCACCTCTTTGTCACATGAATGCTGAGGTATTTTATTTTGTTTTATCGGTGGCAATTGTAAACGGAATTGTGTTTTTATTTGGTTCTTAGCCTATTTTTGGTGTATAAAAGTGCAACTGTTTTTGTGCATTGATTTTTGTATCCCAAGACTTTACTGAAGTTGTCAGTGCTAGAAGGTTTTTGGCAGAAACTGTAGGGTTTTTCTATGTATAGAATCATATTTTCTGCAAAGAGGGATAATTTAACTTTTGTTTTCCTTTTTTGGATACCTCTAGTTTCATACTCTTTCCTGACTGCTCTGGCTAGGACTTCTAGTACCAAGTTAAATAGGAGGGTTGAGAGTGGTCATCCACTTCTTATTCCAGTTTTTAAGGGGAAATGTTTCCAGCTTTTGCCTGTTACGTATAATATTGATTTCAGGTTTGTCATAGATAGCTTTTATTATTTTGAGGAATATTCCTTCAGTACTTAAGTGTTGGAGAGTTTCTTTTAAGAAAGGGTGTTAAATTTTATCAAGTTTTAAAGTGTGCAATAAATATCCACAACTTAGCTACAATTTTGCACATCTGATCAATACAATTTATTTATCTTGTTTGACAGAAACTTTATGTCCCTGATTACTAATTCCTCATTTCTGCCTTTTTACAGTCTCTGGTAGCCACCATTTTACTCATTGACTCTAATGCTTTTGACTGTTTTAGTTAGCTATTATAAATGGAACATGAATATGTATTTGCTTTTTTCACTTAGAATGTCTTCAAAGTTCAATTATGTTACCAATTATTTTCCTTATATAATATTTATTTATTGTACAATAATTTTCTTATTTTTATAGGTTAATTGTATTCCATTTCTTGCATATACCACATTTTCTTTATTATTTGTCAATGGATATTTGGGCTGTTTCCATATCTTGGCTATTGTGAATAAATCTTAAATAAAACAAGGAATTCAGATATTTCTTTAAGAATGTCATTTTATTTTATTTTTAAATAAATACTTCGGGAAGATTACTGGAACTTATAGTAATTCCATTCTCTTAATTTTTTGGAAAACTTCTATATTATTTTCCATACTGGCTGCAATATTTTACATTCCCACCATAAGCTTGCAAGGGATCCAATTTCTACACATTCTCACCATATATATAATCTTTGTTTTTTGACAATAACTATCCTGACAGGTGTAAGATTATATTTTATTATGATTTTGGTATGCATTTCACTTATGATTAGTGACATTGAGCATTTTTATATTCTTATTCTTCTTTGAGGCATTTTATATTCTTATGTCTTCTTTGAAGTCATGTCTGCTCAGAGTCTGACACCACTTTTTATTTGGATTATTTGTTTTTATTTTTTTCTGTTGATTTGTAAAAGATTCTTATATATCATGGAGATGAAGTCTTTCTCAAAGATACAATTTTCAAATATATTTTCTTTTTCATTTTGTAAGTTGTGTTTACATTTAGTTGGTTGCTTCCTTTGATGTGAAGAAGATTTTTAGTTTAATGGAATCCTTCTTGTTTATTTTTGGTTTTGTTGCCTGTACTTTTGATGTCATATCCATAGGATAATTGCCAACATCAGTGATATAAAGATTTTTTTCAGATGTTTTCTTATAATAGGTTTAGAGTATTGGGTCTTATGCTGAAGTCTTTAATACATTTTGAGTTTACTTTTTGTGTCTTTTGCTATTTTTAAATGAAACTCATTAAGAAAGAATTTGTACCTATAAACTATATTCACTAAAATTAATAAGTTTTGATGTTATGTACACTAAGGAATATTTATTAAGATACATTACCCCAAGATATTCTTCACCTTCTTCTAGTCTATTTGTCCTGGGGTTCCTAGTTCTAAGAAATTATGAAATTACAGATCAGTTTGCATTCTACAAAAAAAAAATACTTTATATGCATTACATTGTGATAGTATCTTTTAATCACCACAATGAGTTTGCGGATAATCCATGTTGATAAGTGTATCAGTAGCTGATTTATATGTCGTGCTAAGTGGCATTCCTTAATATGGACATTTCAGATATTATTTATACTTTCACTTGTTAAAAATTTGGGTCATTTTTGGCTCTTGGATACAAAACTTTTATGGCTATTTGAGGACAAATTTCTGTATGGATATATGCTCTCAATTTCTTTTTATATATCAAAAAGTGAAATGGCAGAAATAAAAAAAAACAATTGTCAAAGTTATACTACAATCCTTACCTACCTCAAATAATGTCAGTCTCTTAAATTTCAGTCATCTTAATAAGTACATATAAATAGTTTATAGTTAATCTAAATTTCCCTAGTATAGTGATGCTGATAATCTAGTTATTCATTTTTTATGAATCTAAATGATCTACATTCTATAGAACTCAAAATATCTTGTCTTTTCTATTTACACTGTAAAATTTTTTGCCACAAACCTGTTTAACAGTCTAATTTATTTTAACCATTTGAAAACTGAAATGTTTGTGGTGTACAATAAGCATTCAATATTTTACTTATGAATAAACTTTTTATTCATATTTTTATATATTCTTTCATTTATTCATGTTCTTATTAGCTACATTAATGTATTAATTTCCTCATTTATTTACAAAATATTCAGTATCTGACTGTGTATAGCAAGTGCTTAATAGAATCATGGTCAAGATATTAACATTTTTGTCTTCAAGCAGTTTCTATTTTAATAAACAGGATAAAAAATAAAAGTAAAACAAATAATTGTACAGAATATTTGGTTATCATGTAAGTTATAAATAAAAAAAGAACAAAGTATAATGATGTAGAGAATGATAGGATTATGGGTACTATTTTAGAAAGGACTGAAAAAGAACATTTCTCCTATAATTTTTGCTCAGGGGTATACATTAAATATGATAGAGAGCCACGTGGTTATCCAAGTGAGTAAGTGTAAAAAATTACCAGTAATCAAGACTATGGAAACCCTTAAGAGTAAACACTTCAATACAATTTTAGGAAATATTTCTTAGAAGTAGAAATATATATACAAAACTTTTATGTATACAATAATTTTAGAAATATATAATTACACAGAAACTCTTCTAAGAAGATTTAAACACAAGCATAGGTGATGAGATAAAAGATTATTTTCAAATAAATTAATAGCAAAATATTTTGGGATATCCACTTTGAAAAATGAGGTGAGGAGCAAACAATAGTTTAGCAAAAGTATACTAGGTAGACCCAGCTATAACTTTTCAAATATTATGTATTTTATACATTAATATAATCTATCTTTTTTTTTTTTTTTGAGTTGGAGTCTCACTCTGTCACCCAGACTGGAGTGCAGTAGCCACTCCTGGCCACCGCAGCCTCGACTTCCTGGGCTCCGGCAATCCTTCCACCTCAGCCTTCCAAGTAGCTGGAACTACAGGCGTGCGCTACCACACTTTGTTAATTTTTTGATTTTATTGTAGAGATGAGGTCTCGCCAAGTTGCCCAAGTGGGTCTCGAACCCGCAGGCTCAGGCAGTCCACTCGCCTCAGCCTCCCAAAGCGCGGGATTACAGGCTGAGCCACTGAGCCCGGCAATATAATCTATTTTAATACATCCTTGCTGCTATAACAAAATACCATACATTAGGTAGTTTTAAATAATAGAAATGTATTTCTCACAGTTCTGGGGGCTGGAAAGTTCAATATTAATACATCATCAGATCGGTGTCTGTGCAGGGCTTGCTTTTTCATAGATAGCCCTTTTGGTGTATACCTGTACCATCACATGATAGAAGAGGTAGGCTAGCTCTCTGGGGTCTTATTTATATGGCAGAAACTCCATTCATGTGGAGAAAGCCTTCATGATTTAATTATTTTCCAATTGGCACCAGCTTCTTTTTTTTTATTCAAAAAGGATTTTAATGTGAAAAATTGTCTAACAGCAGACTTTGTCATTGCAATTAGAGTTTAACATGAGTCTTCCAGCCTTCTAAATACAACTCTAATATACTGAAGAGAAAATATTTTTGCCTCATCTAGTAAAAACAGATTATGCTATCAATTAGAGGAGTCTCATGTCAGGCCTCCAGTTATAATTTGAGATAAGGGAATTCCAGAACACAAGGTTTATAAAATGTGACCAATTTTATTACTCCCAAGGACCCTGCTTCATATTACCTTATCTTAAAGCCAGATATTCCTGATAACAAATTATATATTGTTTTTACAAGTTTGTTAACTGTTTTAATCAGCAGGACTAGTAACAGAAGGATCCTTAATTGGAAATGGGGAGCAACCTTGAGCCAAAGAAGAGAAGCAAAATCATGCCCTAAGGAGTTTCTTTTGAACTTTTACACAGATGGGAGGAGCTTATGAAACCAGATGCATATTTATGAGATACATATTTATGATAAGTAGTATTTTAATAATTAGATCAAGATACATGAATAGTCTTTAGTATTAATAATTACATTGTTTTCAGGAACTATTGTTCAGTATGGCCCTAGATCTCAATTTCCTATAGGAAGTGCTTTCAGTTAAAATTTCAAAGCATATATACCTTTCTCTGTATCTCCACTTCTGAGCATCACCATACCAGACCAGTCAGTATTCTCTTACTCAGATCTTTAGATGTGAGTTTATTCCCTACCTTCCCATGGTCTCTCTCTCTCTCTCTCTCTCTCTCTCTCTCTCTGTCACACACACACACACACACACACACACACACACACACACACACACACACTTTGCCCAGATAAATGATAGCCTATAGCTTCCAAGTATCTCCCTAGACTTTTATTATTTTATATCTTGCAGAATTAGTCCAAAATGTCATTAGGTTTGATAGAACCATAGAACCATTCATTTAATAAAATATTAAAATCAGAAGTTAAACTGCTTTAAAATTGCACACTTGGTCAGGCTCGGTTGCTCAGCCTGTAATCCCAGCACTTTGGGAGGCCGAGGCTAGTAGATTGCCTGAGCTTGAGGGTTCGAGATCTGCCCGGGCAACTTGGCAAGACCTCATTTCTACAATAA
The DNA here is from genome assembly GCF_000164805.1 of Carlito syrichta. NCBI lineage: Eukaryota > Metazoa > Chordata > Mammalia > Primates > Tarsiidae > Carlito > Carlito syrichta. Next base: position 87,280 of record NW_007249256.1, on the reverse strand, counting down.
ATAAAAAATTAGCCGGTTGTGGTAGCATGCACCCGTAGTTCCAGCTACTTGGAAGGCTGAGGCGGAAGAATCGCCAGAGCCCAGCAGGTGAAGGCTGCAGTGGTCAGGAGCGTGTCACTGCACTCAAGTCTGGGCAACAGAGTGAGACTCTAACTTAAATAAATAAATAAATAAATAAAATCACACACTAATAAAAATAGTACACCATAAGAGTTTTATAAACTTCATTCTCATCAAATACTTTTGCAGCTTACGATGTATCATATTAATTTCTTGCAATCTTTTTCATTTTGATCTTCATTTGTAATGGATAACTGGGTTTTCAGGGGTGTGAATCATAGTTGTATAATTCACAATGGGAAAACACCCATCCATGAGATCAAATTCATATAAACAAAGCATGGTGGACCAAATTGTCTTAATTTGAACATAGGCAAAATTTTCCCCAATACAACTATGGCGCCCAGTTCCAAATAGCGCATAGGCAAACTTCTCTCCTGATGCTGGGTTATCCTGTAAGTAGCGATCAGGATTAAAGTCTAGACGTTCTATCCATGAGTCTTTATGTCTTTGATTGACAGTGGGAGAAACACACACTGGATGTTCAGGAGGAATGGTATAACCTGCCACAGTCAGAGGCGTTTTGGCCATTCTCATTATGGTCATTATTGGAGGTCTACGTTTTAATGTTTCTTTTATACAGGGATCAAGTAAATGTAGATCCTTGAGCTGGCCATAAATTAAAGGAGGCATATCCTCTCCACAGACTGTTTTCTGTTCTAAATAACATTTTGCTTGAAGTGTTTTGTCTCTGGCCACAAAGAAGCCCATCCAGGCACTAGTAGTTGAGGATGTATGCTGCCCTGCCAATAGCTGTCCAATAAGCATCCCTGCTACTTCATCATCTGTCAAAGGATGCCCATCCTTGTATGTAGAATCTAGTAAAGTTTGAAGAATGTCATCAATTTTTTTCTTCTGACTGTCTGTGTTTCTGGATTGCTTTATAAAAAATATTCTTGATCTCTCAATGAGCTCTGGCCCTGCATCTGAAACTAAGCAAAGGCAACCAACCCAGTAATAGCCAGGTTGCATGGCTAAAACCTCCATCCAAATCTACATACAACTGTGTCACCTTCTCATTAAGTTGACTTCTGATTTCTTTTCCATGTAAACAATATCTGGCTGTTAAAATTATAAGCTCAGAAAGAGCTTCAACCAAATTTTTGTCTCCACTTTCTACCCAACTTTGAAAGTATTCTTGTGTTTCCTTTTCAATTAGAGAAACATGCTGTCTGAACTGGGCTATGTTAAGGCCACTTTTTAACATTTTTTCTGCTCCAAGAAAACTGGATAAGGCACATCATATGCGACTCCTCTCTCAAGCAGAGGTGTTGTAAGACGACTGTAGACATCGTTTGCATTCAGGCCCTCATTTTTACTAGCAAAAAGCAGTACAGCAAGATCACTCCCAAGAAGTTAAGCGAACGTCTTGCCAACCATGGTAAAACTAAATACAGGTCCATATTGTTCATATGCATTTTCTAAAAATTCAATCGGACTTTTCCCAAATGCTATGGCATGCCCAAGAAATGGAATTGGTGAGAAAATGTATGGTAGGCTTTTCGTGCCTGCGGGCAGCTGGGCCAGCTTGTTGCAGCGAGGCGGAGCAGGTAGACCAGGCGTAGGGTGAAGGCGAAGGCTGTTAGCAGTATCGTGGGGAGGTGGCTGCCCATCACCGTCTCCACCGCCTGTCCCAGCACCGACCTGCCTGCCTGCAGGAAACCTAGCAGCAGCATCCCGGCCGCCCCCATGCCTCACTGTACTGGAGACACTGGAGGCCGAAGTCGCCACAATGGAGTAAGAGAGGCAGGCAGAGGGGCATCGGGCGGCATCAACTTCTAATACCATCATCCTGGCAAATAGGTTTTAACATATAAATTTGGGGTAAGCACAAACAATGAGACCGTTCACAAATTTTCATGTTAAAACTGAGAAATCAAAGACATGAATGTATATGTGACTTTGTCACGTTTAAATAAGTAGTGAGAGTTATAATAAATCTGATTACCTCCTACCAGTAAAAGTAGTGTACTTTCTGTCATGCTATTAGTTATAAATTTTAATATGCAGTTGGGGAAAAAAAGCTTTTTCTTATAACAATTCTGCATTACAGTAAAATATTTATTATACTGAATGACATAAACAGATTTAAATTGTGTATAATATAATTCAAAAAAATTTTATCTTAAAAACAAATATTGAACCAAATACCATTAAAATAATTTCAATAAACCTTCAAACTAAATTGAATATTCCCAGGAGCCTATTTAAGTAACAAGAGATGAAAGCCAGTAACAGTTTTACTTCAATACAAATATATTTAATGAAGTTTTTAAAACTCATTTTTATAAAACCATCCTTGACATTTAATTTCCACTTTATTATTGACAGGTAATGTAAAAACCCTCATGAGATACTAGCAATCAATTATCTAACTTAAAGCAAAAAAATTTATCTAAAGCAAACTGGTCTATTCCTTCTATGCATTGCAATTTCTAGTGAAATAAATTTCAGTGTAATAAATTGAAACAATGTGAGAAAAAGATTAAATCTGGTAAAAGTCTAGAATTTTTATTAGCTTTATTTTTTACCTCCTAAATATTATCTTAATTAATTTTATGAGATATAGAAATACCATAAACTTTTACATTTAAACTCTGATTTATGAAAAATTAGAGTATATAAGATGCATATTAGTTTTTAATCAGTTACAGAAAATAAATAGAAAATACAGATTGTCAAGGAGGGGCTGTTGAGTTATCTTAAATAATTAGATATCATTTTTAAGTGACACTTTTGTTCTACTTGTATTCTTTGATACTAATCTATACAACTGCAAAAGCAACATTTGATCTTATTTTGACATCCAAATAGTAGTGAAAACTTTTCCCACAAATGTTTATTTGTTTCATATCTACCATTTCTATTAATTTCATATTCAACTGCTTGTCTTTTTTGCATACTACTAATACCATTTTTTCTCCATCTTGAGATTATCAAAAGAAATAACAAATTAGCAATTTATAAATGATTACAATGAATAAGACTATTTAAATAATTAATTATGCAGTGACTTTTATGTGCCTTAATAATAGCTTCCACTTATTAATATTTACTCATTGATGTTAGAACCTTTAAAATGCATTTTTCAAATGCTAATGTAAATATCAAGTTCTAATTTCTAAGTTCTGAGAGGATAGTATATATTTTATTATATATTGATACAAATGTGTAACTTATAACATTTGTTTAATTAACTTATAATGTTATATATATATTTTTAAGATATTTTTATTTTAAAATTGTGGGGTACAGTTAAGGGTTAGGGCATCTTTGTCTTGTTCCAGTTTTCAAGGGAAATGGTTCCAATTTTTGTTTGTTTAGGAGTATGCTAGCTGTGGGTTTCTTGTAGATGGCTTTTACTATTTTGAGGTTATGTTCCACATATTCCTAGATGTTTGAGGGTTTTTATCAATAAGGGGTTCTGTATTTTATCAAAAGTTTTTTCTGCATCTAATGATATAATCATGTGTGTTTAGTTTTGACATCTGTTGATGTACTTAATTACATTTATGGTATTACGAATGTTGAACCAACCTTGTGTCCCAGGGATGAAGCCTACTTAAACATGATGGATGATTTTTGAGGTGTGTTGTTGCATCCGGGTTGCTAGGATCTTGTTGAGAATTTTAGCACCTATGTTCAAAGATGTTGGCCTGTAGTTCTCTTTCTTTGTTGGGTTTTTACCTGACTTGGGTATCAATATGATGTTAGCTTCATAAAATGATTTGGAGAGAGTTCCATCTTTCTCAATTGCCTGGTATACTTTCAGTAGGAATGGTATCAGCTCCTACTTATATGTCTTATAGAATTCTGCTGGAAAGCCGTCTGGTCCAGGGCTTTCTTTTGTAGGTAGTTTTCTTATTACATAGTCAATTTCCTTGACTGTTATTGGTCTATTTAGGGTCTTGATTTCTTCTTATTTCGACCTAGGCAGGTTGTGTGATGTCAGAAAGTCCTCCATTTCCTTAAGGTTTTCAAGTTTGTTTCCATCCAAGTGTACATAGTAGTCTCTAATGATATTTTGCATTTCTTCAGTGTCAGATGTGACTTCATTTTTTGTGTTTCTGATTGTGTCTATTTGGGCTTTTTTCTCTTTTTCTTGGTCAGTTTAGCTAGGGGACCATCAATCTTGTTTATCCTTTCAAAGAATCAGCTTTTTGTTTCATTTATTTTTTGTATTATCTTTTTGTCTTCTACGTCCTGGATTTGGGCTTTTATTTGGGTGATCTGGATTCTTCTACTGAAGCTAGGGTTTTGGTGGTCTTGCTTTTCCAGCTTCTTTAGGTGATTTGTTAGGTTGTTGATTTGTGACACTTCCATTTTCTTCATTTGTGTTTGTAGAGATATGACTTCTCCTCTTCCTACAGCTTTCATGGCATCCCAGAGATTTTGGTAAGAGGTTTCTTCATTTTCATTTGTTTCCAGGAATCTTTTAGTCTCTGTTTTGATTTTATCATCGACTCACGAGTTGTTTAGCATCATGCGGTTTAGTGTTCATGTCTTTGTGGGTTTTGGGGGAAGCTTGTTGGTGTGGATGCTTATTTTTATTCCACTGTGGTCTGAGAAGGTGCATGGCAAAATTTTGATCTTTTAAAATTTGCTTATGCTTGATTTATGGCCAAGTATGTGGTCAATCTTAGAGTACATTCCATGCGGTGATGAGCAGAATATATATTGTGTGGTTGTTGGATAGTGTTCTGTAGGTATCAATTAAGTTCATTTGGTGACAGTCACTTTGAGGTTCCAGATCTTGTTACTGATTTTTTTGTCCTGATGGTCTGTCAAGGGTTGTGAGTGCGGTATTGAAGTCCCCAGCTATGAAAATGTTAGAGTCAATATCTTTTTTGAGTTTACCTAGAAGCTGCTTTATGAAAGTTGGTGCTCCTATGTTGGGTGCATATATGTTCAGGATGGATATTTCTTGTTGATGGATTGAACCTTTTAACATTATGTAGTGGCCTTCTGTATCTTTTTTAATTTTTGATAGCTTAAAGGGTATTTTGTCTGAGATTAACATTGCGACTCCTCCTTTTTTTTTTTGTTCCGTTCGCCTTAAAATTTGTTTTTCATCCTCTTACTTTGAAGTCTGTGAGTGTCCTTTCTAGTGAGGTGAGTCTCTTGAAGGCCATAAATTGTTGCCTGGTGATATTTTATCCATTTTGCTATTCTATGTCTTTTCAGTGGTGCTTTTAGTCTATTCACATTCAGGCTAATTATTGAAATGTGAGAGTTGATCCCTATCATAAGGTTCATACAGAGTTGTTATTCATGTTTGTTTGTTGTCTTTCTTTTGATTTTGGAGTTGGTTCATGTGTGTTTTTAATCTTTTGCCTATACTTTTGTGAAGAAGGTTGTTATTCTATTTCCTTTTCTTCTGTGTTCAGTACTTTCTTAAGTGTTTCTTGTAGAGGTGGTCTGGTGGCAGTGTAGGTTCTTAAGGATTGGATATCTGGGAAAAATTTCAATTCTCCCTCACTGACAAAGCTTAGCTTGGCTGGGTAGGTTATTTTCAGTTGAAATTGTTTATCTTTTAGAACTTTGAAGATAGGGCTCCAAGCTCTCCTAGTCTGGAGGATTTCTCTAGATAAACTGGTGCTATTCTAATTGATCTTCCCTGGTAGGTAGTCTGACCCTTTCTCTTGCTGCCTTTAGGATTTTTTTTATACCTACTTTATTTAGGTGAATATTTTGTGTCTGGGAGTTGGTCTTCTCATTTGTTGTCTTGCAGGAGTTCTCTGAATCTCTTGTGTTTGAATTTTTGCATCACTTATAAGATGAGGGAAGTTTTCTTGAATGATTTCATGAAATGTTTTTTCCAGTATGACCTCTGTCTCTCCCTCTGCCTCAGAAGGCCAATTACTCTTAGGTTGGGTCTCTTAAAGTAATCATTCATTTTTTGAAGGTTTTTTCCTGTCTTTTTAAGCTTCTTTTCTATATTTTTGACAGTTTGGGTTAGTTCTGTATTTTGATAATCTTATATTTTAAAAATGTATTTTCATAAGGCATGAAACTGCTGTCTTTCTTTTTCCATAAACTTCACTGTAGAGATTTTTCAGTTGTCAATTACACACTCATGAGCACTTCTATAATCACTCTTTGTATAGGTATAAAGAAACTCAGAATTTGTAACAAATTATGAGGTTTGATAAATTTGTGAACTTGCTACTGTGTGCTTACATTGACAGCACTGTACAAACAGCTAGGTAAAATTCTATAACCTTGGTATATCAGTGCCTCACAGTTGTGTTCATGTAGATGTGTGGTGGTGTCTTGCTGAGTGGCATTTGTTATTGTTGTGGCATGTTTTGTGTGCTGCTGTGAGAATTTCAGAGCTTGAATTAGAGCAATGAACAAACAATAAATTCCTTATTAATCTTGATAAAAGTAGGGGAATCCAGGACATGTTAGTCCAAATTTATGGGGATAAAATGCCATGAAGAAAATAGCAGTGCACAAATGGATTAAATGTTTTTCTAAAGGAAGAGAAAGAATCACTGATGAAGCGAGGTCAGAATGGAAATTAATGAGCAGAACTGATGAAAACATTGCAAAAATTGATGAAATTGTGCATCAAAGTTGTTGGCTGACTGTGAGAAGCATAACAGACAAAGGAAACATTGATAGAGACAGAGTTAAAAATTCTTAACTTAAAATCTTGACATGAGAAAGGTGTGTGCAAAAATTAACCCAAAGGATCTCTTGCACTGGGACAAAGCATCAGCTTACACAGTCCTGTCTGTGAGAAAGTTTTTATCTAGTAAACAAAACCCTTCATATGCACCTAATCTGTCCCCCAAAGACTCCTTTCTTTATCCATAGATAAAGGAAATATTGAAAGGGAGACATTTTTATGACAGGCAGGACATCAAGAATAATACAATGACAGCTCTGATGGCCATTCCAGAAAAAGAGTTCCAAAATTGCTTTGATGGGTATACTAGTTCCTAGCATTGGTGCATAGTTTCCCAAGGGAAGTACTTTGAAGGTGACCATAGTGATATTCAGCAATGAGGTATGCAGTATTTTTTCTAGGATGAGTTCATTAATTTGATTGTCAAATCTCATATGAATAATGTGAGTAACAATATGTTGCATATTGTTTTTAATTTGGTGAAGATGATGTGCTATGATGATATTTGCTATCCTAATCCATCAAAATTCTATCAAGAAAATCACTAATGATTGGATTAACCTGAATTTCTTAATTGAATTTATAATAGCATTCACAATTATGTCATATATTTTGGTTTGAACGATATTAATTTCCTAAGTTTTACTTAAGAAATTGAATGTAGAAAAATCATTTTAAATTTTAATTTTCTTATTTTATATTATCTTGGTATATCTAATGAGGTTCACAAATAGAACATCATTTAATTAAATGTACAAGTACTCTATTACTGATTGGACTGATATGTTAGCAATCACTACTTCACATTTTATACATATAAAAGAACTTGAAAGAAAAATGAACTAAATGAAATTAGAATAGTTAATTGATCAAATGAAAAGTTGGTCTTTAAATACTGAAATATAAACATATCTTCTGCAACTGCACAAACTAAATTTTAAATTTCAGGTATTAAAAATTACTATAAATTTAAAAGCCGATGCTGATATGGTCAATGAGGTTACCCAGTCTCCATACTGGAAGGTAAATATCAATAAACATATTGCAAGTATTGCACATTTATCTCTAAATTCCTTGAAAAAAAGAATTAATTAGACATTTATTTTAGCTCTATATGACTGGAGATTATTGTATAATACAAAAGCAATTGTCATAAAATAAAATGGTTTTGAATTTGCCCTCTGCAGTGAGTGACAAAACCATTGCACCCAGAATAATTAGACTACTTTAAGTTCTGTAGCAGGGCGGCTCTTTCTTACCAATTCATTGCAGACACATATGTTTGCTACAAATCTTCCCTGTTTTTCACTGTGTTTGCCTATTAACGCTCTGGAGAGTTTATGCATCTCAAAGGGTTGAAGACCTGGAGGATCTCAATTGTCTAGTATAAGAAGATTCCAGCAGAGAAGTAGCTGTATTTCTTCTCCTAGCACTCAAGACTGGAAGAACAAGAAGTTCCTAATCCAAACATAGCATAAATCATTGGGTGCCTGTGTCTCATCTGAAAAATATATGTCTATGATTTTCCTGGGCAAGGTAAAAAAAAAATAAAGCTGCGTTATGAGTGATTATCTTTTAGATTAAATTATTTATGAAAAGAGGAAGCTGTCAACAACATATACATACCATACATTATCAAACAGCATAAGTAAAAACAGAGTAAAATCCTAATTGTAAACAAATAATGACTGTGGCACAAGCAGTGAATTCTCCCTGAAACCTGAAGGACAAGGTCAACAATTATTCTGAACCTGTTAACAAGTCAATTGGAAAGATGATACATGTTCAAAACTGGTTCATGCTGACAGTGCAAAAACACATATTTTCTCCTAGCTTTTCACTGACTGACTCATAAAGACAACAAAAAGACAATCCCTTGCAATGGTAGTGACTCCTAAAGATATACAAAAAATGTGAAAAAAGCTGAGAAGAGTTTTTGAAACTGAAGACTGAGATCAAATATTTTTTTGATTTATCATTTATTAGAAAATATACTTACTAGAAGTAAAGCAGAAAATTATGGTCTTCTTAGCAAATTAGATAGATTCAGAGGCAGCCATTTTTAATTTTTAGTGATCTATAACAGAAACAAATAACCAAATATTATATGTTCTCACACATAAATCAGACCTGAACATTAATCACAAAAGCAAAACAGAGGGAGTAGCAGTTATGGGACACTGCCAGCAGAGGGAAAAGGAGGGATATGAAACAACACAAATGGTACCTGATCCCAAACCAGGGGATGTGATGGCCAGTTGGACCACCAAACTTCACTTGTATATACACTACTTATATACTTAATCCTGACTCGTACCCCATATCTTTATAATAAAATAAAGTTAAAAAAGAAAAAAGAAAAAAGAAGAGAATATAAGAATAGGAAATGAAGTAAAAAACTTACGTTTTATCTATATCATTCATTTGCATATATCTAAGATATAAGGGATTCTTAGGCTTGAGAAACAGATTGATAGTAGTATCAATCCCACCTCTTGAGAAATCCTCAAAATTTAAAGAAGTGTTTCCTCTTTTCTATTTTCTAAACAATTTTTATAGACAATTTCAGAATTCATAATTTTGAGCACAATAATGTCAAAGTAAAAAAAAGAAGAAAGGCAGTATAGTCTTGAGGTGTGTAGTGGCCTCAAAGAACATCACTTCAGGGAGAGTTGGGTATTATTTGCGCTCAAGAGAAATATATTATTGTAATTTAATATTTTATATAGTTCACTTTATAAGAAAAAAACACAAATGCAACCTGTATTCAGTTGTTTCATAGGTCACACAACATCCAAATGAACAGTCACTGGACATTATAAATTGCTTAAAATATAGGTTTTGCATGTTCATCAATGAATCTTTATTTTAGAGAAACTATTTTTAGTATACAAGTGACATATGGGGTTGAGAATACACACATACTTAATATGGAATGCTGGGGTTGATGGAATTTATCTTGTTTCAGAAAAATGAAGCATAAAATTAACAACATCAAAATGACATGCTAACATTTTTGGAAATTTTTATGATACAAAAGAAATAAACAATGTCTTAGATTGATCTCTCAAAAATAGAAAGCCTGAAGTCAAGTTTAGATACTAACGCTTTATTGGAGACATGGAATTTCAGGAAAGCATAAATGAGAAATTATATAAGTAAGGCAGAAAAACAGGGTGTTTTAAAGGACTGGACACAGCTTCACAAGTAATGACAGCTGAGTTGCTTTGTTGTGGGAAAATATTTCAAATAAGCTATGAGTAAACAAATTGTCTAAGATCAGATACTTGATTGGTGGATTGATGCTCATTTCCTGGAGTCCATCTTATCTCAATTTCTTTTCAGTTAATATCTTTCCCATGGAATATTAGCTTATTAACATTGGATTTGGCTAGCCAGCTCATATAAGCAGCTGCTGTGAGCTTCATGTGTTCATTTGGATTAGACTTAATTCTGCTGGTTTTCCTTTTGCTTCTACCATGAATAACAAGTACAATATATATGTGGTTATTAAACTTTTTCTAAATATGTTAGGTAAGAATTATTTTAGACTTTGTGGGTCATATGTCTTATTGCCATTGAATAATAAAAGAAGTCAGATAATATAAAAACAAGTAGGTATTGCTGTTTACAAATTAAACCATAATTCAACGTACAAGTATTATCCTGGATATGGCATGTGGTGCTGAGTTTACCATATCCAAAAAAAGATAATGTAACAAGGTGTGCCTGTATTTTAGAGGAGACCAAGGCAACCAGTACTATTAGGAGATAAGAAATGCATTGTGGTAGCCAGGCTTTAAAAGCATGAAGACAGATACCTATACCAAAAATCTAAATATAAAGGTATATTATGTAAATAGAATAAACATGTAATAATATATTGTGTAGATCTTTTTTATTATTATTTTTGTTTTAAGGATGTGGAGTACAATTCAAAGTTAGGTACATAAGTGCTCATCATGCAGGTAACATTTAGGTATACTTATTGATGTTATGTGCTCCGCCCTCCCTCTCCTGGCAATGTCTCACTACTGCCAATCCCTTTTTATAGTATTATGATAAATGTTAATGGTCTGCTTAAGAGTGAGTACATGTAATACTTAGATCTGTGTTTCTGTGATAAATCACTGAGTATTATAGACTCTAAATCCATTCAATTTCCTGAGAAGTCCATAATTTTGCTTTTATTTAAGCTGCATAATATTCTATTGTGTATATGTACCACGTTTTCTTTATCCAGTCCACTTTCATTTTTTTTTTGTTGTTGTTGTTTTTGAGTTGGAGTCTCACTCTGTCACCCAGACTGGAGTGCAGTGGCCGCTCCCGGCCACCACAGCCTCGACCTGCTGGGCTCCGGCGATCCTTCCGTCTCAGCCTTCCAAGTAGTCGGAATTACAGGTATGCGCTACCACGCCCGGCTGATTTTTTGATTTATTGTAGAGATGAGGTCTCGCTGCCCAGGCGGGTCTCGAACCCGCGGGCTCAGGCAATCCATTCAGCTCAGCCTCCCAAAGGCGCGGGATTACAGGCAGAGCCACCGAGCCTGGCTCCAGTCCACTTTCAATGGGCAGCATAGTTGGTTTCATGTTTTTTGCTATTGTGGATAATGCTGCAATCAATATGCGTGTGCAGGCATGTTTTTCATAGAATGACTTGAGCTCCTCTGTTGTATATTCCCAGAAGGGAGATTGCAAGGTAGTATGGAAGGTCAATTTTCAGATCTTTTAGAAATTGCTACTGTTTTCCACAGAGGTTGTCCTAGTTTACACTCCCACCAACAGTGTAGAAGTGTTCTGTATTCCCCATATCCTCTTCAGCATCTGTTGTTTTTTGAGTTATTGATGATGGTCATACTGACTGGATGGTGTATCAGTGGAGTCAGGTGGTATCTCAGTGAGGTTTTAATTTGGATTTCTTTGCTTATTAGTGATGCTGAACATTTTTTCATGAATCTGTTGACTGCTAGCGTGTCTTCTTCTGAGAAGCATCTATTCATATCCTTTGCTCACTTTTTAATAGGGTTTTCTTTTTCCTTTTGACACGTTTAAGTGCCTTGTAGATCTCTTGTCATATTAATAGATGGCAAATATTTTTTTCCATTCTGTGGGCTGTCTCATCACTTTCTTGATGGTTTCTTTTGCTTTGTAGAAAATTTTCAGTTTGATGAGGTGCCACTTGCCTATCCTATCTTTCATGACATTCATTTTGGAGAGTTGATCAGGCATTGTTTGCCTATTCCAATTTCTATAACGGTGTTTCCTAAATTTTCTTCGAGGATTCTTATAGTTTGAGGTTTTAAGTTTAGGTCTTTGATCCATTTAGAGTTGATTTTTTATATGTGACATGTAGGATTCCTGTTTCTGTCTCCTACGTGCGGTTAGCCAGTTTTCCCAGCACCAATTACTGAATAGATTTTCCTCTCCCCAGTGGTTGTTTGTGGAGTCTTTGTTGAGCATGAGTTGGTTGAGAAATTGAGGTTTTTGTTTCCAAAATCTCTATCCTATTCCATTGTCCTATATGCCTGTTCTTGTGTCAATACCAAACTGTCTTGATTATTGTAGCTTTATAGTAAAGCTCAAAGTCTGGAAATGTGACACCTCCTGCTTTGTTTCTTTTGCTAAAGATTGTTTTGGCTATTTGTGGTTTTTTATGTTTCCATATGGAGTTCTTATGGTCACTTCCAGGTCTGAAAATAATGATGTTGGTGATTTAGTGGATATTGCATTGAATTTGTAAATGGCCTTTGGTAGGATGGACATTTTAACAATGTTAATTGTTTTCAATCTATGAGAATGGAATGTTTTTCCATTTGTTTCTGTCTTCTTTGATTTCTTTGGGCAGTGTTTGGTAGTTTTCTTTGTAAAATTCTTTCACTTCTCTGGTTAGGAAGATGCCAAGGTATTTCATTTTTTGTGGTTATTGTGAATGGAACTGTGCTTTTTATTTGGTTATCTGTCTGTTTATTGTAGGTATATAAGTATGTGACTGTTTTGTGCACATTTATTTTATACCCTGAGACTTTGCCAAAATCCTTTATCAGTACTACAGGTTTTTGACAAATTCTCTTAGCTTTCAAGGTATAAGCTCATGTCATCTGTAAAGAGGGATAACTTAACTTCCTCTTTTCCTTTTGGATACCCTTGATTTCTAGCTGGGGCTTACAACACTATGTTGACCAGGAAGGGTCAGAGTGGGCAACCATGTCTAGTTCTGGTTTTCTGGGGAAATTCTTCCAATTTCTGTCTGTTAAGCAATATGTTGGCTGTGGGTTTATCGTAGATGGTTCTTACTATTTTGAGGTATGTTCCATCTATGTCTAGGTGTTCAAGGGTTTTTATCAAGAAGGGATGTTGGATTTTATGGAAAGCTTTTTTTTACTTCTAATGGTATAATCTTGGGTTCTTGTTTTTACATCTGTAGATGTATTTAATTATGTTTATGGTCTTGCAGATGTTGAACCTGCCCTATATCTTGGGGAGGAAGACTACTTAGTCATAGTGGATGATTTGTGAGATGTGTTGTTGGAACTTATTTGTTAGAATCCTGTTAAGAATTTTAACATCTATGCTAATCAGGGATGTTGGCCAATAGTTGCCTTTCTTTATTCTATCTTTATCCAGTTTGGGTATCAATATGATTTTACCTTCATAAAATGATTTGGAGAGAATACTGTCTTTCTTGATTGCTTGGAATACTTTCAATGGGATTGGTATGAGTTCCTTTTTTGTATGTTTTATAGAATTCTGCTGGAAATCTGTCTGGTCCTGGTCTTTTTTTTGTAGGCAGTTTTCTTATGGCAAAGTCAATTTCCTGGATTGTCTATTTATGGTCTCAATTTCTACTTGCTTCAACCTTGGGAGGTTGTGGATGTCAGAAAGTCTTCCATTTCATTTAAGTTTTTGAGTTTGTTTCTATATAAGTGTAAATAGTAATCTCTGATCATCTTTTGTATTTCTTTGGGATCAGTATAACTTAATTTTCAGCATTTCTGACTGTGTTTCTTTGAGCTTTTTCCTCTCTTTTTCTGGCTAGGGGTTCATCAACTTTGTTTATCATTTAAAAGAACCATATTTGTTTTGCTGATTCTTTTCTATAATAGTTTTGTCTTCTGTGTCTCATACGTGGGTTTTTACTTTGGGATCTAGATTCTTCTGCCAAAGTTAGGATTTTGAAGATCTAGTTTTTCCAGCTCCTTTAGGTGATTTGTTGGGCTGTTAACTTGTTCTCTTTCCATTATCTTGATGTGTGTTCATAGAGATATAAATTCCTCCCTCAGTACTGCTTTCATGGCATCACAGAGATTTTGGTAAGATGTTTCTTCATTTACATTTGTTTCCAGAAATCTTTTAATTTCTGTTTGGATTTCTGTGTTGATTTGGGAGTTGTTCATCATCATGCTGTTTAGTATTCATGTTTTTGTGGGGTTTGGGGTGAATTTTATTGATGGTAATATTTAATTATATTCCACTGTGGTCTGAGAGGGTGCATGGAAGTACTCAGTCTTGCTAAAATTGTTTACTCTTGATTTATGGTCAAGGATGTGATTGACTTGGAATATGTTCTGTGTGGTGAGGAGTAGAAAGTATAGTACATGTTTGTTGGGTGAGTGTTCTGTAGGTATCTATTAAGTTCATTAGGCAAAATATCATGTTGATACTCCAGATCTCCTCATTTATTTTTTTGTCTCAATGATCTATCTAGGGTTGTTAGTGGGATAATTAAGTCCCAAGCTATGATACTATAAGAATCAATATCTTTTTTAGTTTTCTTAGCAGCTTCTTTATGAAAGGTGGTACTCCTCTGTTAGGTGCATATATATTTAGGATGGGTATTTCTTGTTGATGTATCAAACCATTTATTATTATGTATTGTCCCTCTACTTCTTTTTTAAATTTTTGATAGCTTAAACATTGTTTTTCCTGATATTAAGGTCACAAATCCTGTCTTCTTTTGTGACCCATTTGCCTGAAAATTTGTTATCCATCCTCTAACTTAAAGCCTGTGAGCATCCTTTGTTGTCAAATGTGTTTCCTGGAGACAGTAAATTGTAGAGTTATGTCTTTTACTCAGTTTGCCATTCTATGTCTTTTCAGTGGTGCATTTAACTCATTTACATTAAGATTGGTTATTGAGATGTGAAAGTTTATCCTTGTCATGAAGCTCTTAAAAAGTTATTTGTTGCAGTTGATTATTTTTTTGTTGGTTTTCTTTTGATTTGGGGGTTGATATATGTGTGTGTGTGTTTTATTTTGCATTCACAATGCATGCTATGTTGATTTTCTGTTTTCCTGGATTCTTGGGAAGAAAGTGATTGATCTTTTCTTACCTTCTCCTATGGTTAATATCATCTTAAGTATCTCTTGTAGAGCTGGTCTGGAGGTAGCATAAATGCTTAGGGATTAAATTTCTGGGAAGGATTGTAATTCTCCATCATTGATAAAACTTAGCTTTGGTGGGTTGGAAGTTCTTGGTTGGAATTGTTTACTCTTGAGAACTTTGAAGATTAGACTCCAGTCTCTACTAGTCCATAGTGTTTCTGTAGATAAGTCTGCTGCTATTCTAATTGATCTTCCCTAGTAGGTAGTCTGACTTTTCTCAGTGACTTTAGGATTTTTTTCTTGTATACTTAATTTGTGTAAGCAAATTACTATGTGTCTAGGAGTTGGTCTCATTTGATGCCTTACAGGGATTCCCTGGATCTCATGTGTTTGAAAGACCACATCTCTGATAAGATGAGGGAAATTTTAATGGATAATTTCATAGAATGTTTGTTCTAGGGTGGTGTCTGTCTCCTTGCCTGCCTCAGGAATGCTAATGAAGCATAAGTATTGCCTCTTGATATAATCACACATCTCTTGGAGGCATTGTTCCATCATCTTAACATCTTTCTATGTTTTTAACAATTTGGATTAGTTCCAGATTTTGGTCTTCAAGCTCTGAGATTCTTTCTTCTGCTTGGTTAATTCTGCTTTTCATGTTTGTCAGTTTGCTAGTTCATTTACTATATTCTTTATGGATGTCATCTCCATTATCAACTTCTTAATTCTTGCCTCTTCTCTCCCACATTTCTACTCCTTCTTTCTATTAATGTCTTCATATCAGGATTTGTGGTTTGAAACCAGTTGTTCTGGGGGCTCTTCATTTATTTGAGTTCCAAAGTCTGTACTTTTTATGCTGTCTTCCCAGGAGTCTAGAGGGTACCTGTATTCTTCCTTTGGTTCTTCTTGACTTGTGATGATCTCCCTTTCCTTTTCCCCTCTTTTCAATTCCAATGTTCATTGATGGGGGATAGCTTTCATTTTTGTCTGCTCAGTCTCCTATTCTTCCTTATGTAGATCCTCTGGATTTGTTCAATTATGAAGTTGGACTGGGATTTGGAACTGTGCTTTTTTTTGCAGTTTTGAGATTTTATTAAGGTGTAATGGGGAAAGCTGTGGTTCAGATGCTATCTGCAGATCACAGTATCCACTGACTGATATATAGGTCCCCTGGAACTCACTTCCCACAACTTTACAATCTGTCCATACAGTGTGGAATATGTATGCTCCATGAAACAAAAATGAGCTAAGAAAAAGGAAAGAAATGGAGATAAGGAGAAGAGAAACAAAAGGGAGATGGAGAGAAATAAGATGAAAAATAAAAATAGGCAAGCACATAAATGAATAAATAAACAGTTAAATAAAACAAAAATACAAAAACAACAAGAACAAACAAACCAACTACAACAACAAAGAATGAAAGATGCACTCTCCCTCAAATATACCCATATTCAAACAAAAAAAGAGGGAGACATAGGGGAAGTTCAAATCAGAAGGCTCTCACAGAAAACTATGTGTAGAGAGAACAGAGTAAAAAGAAAAAGGAAAAAAGAAAAAATCTAACCTTTGTAGCCATTTCTGGAACATCACATTCATTTCCTTTATTTATTTATTTATTTATTTATTTATTTATTTATTTATTTACTGATGTGTCTGCCTCTCTGCCACTTTTGTTGATGATAAAGAGTGGTCTCTGGTCTCTAGTCTCTCCCCTCTGCTCTCAGCCTGCAGGCTTATCAGGCTACTCTCCACATGGATCAGATGACCCATGGACTGCTGGGGAAGGAGTCTGACTCCAAAAATCACTTTAACTCAGCTGTTGCTAGGTTTTCCACTCCAACTACATGTGTCTATGCTTGATCCAGCATGACCATGGGGCTTCTGTCTCTTTGTATGATGCACTTGGAGTATCTTATCTGGACAAATGATGGTGATCCCAGAGGGTTAGAGATCTCTGGATGCAGGCTGATCTGTTCTCCGAATCAGGGGTGGTATAGAAGGTCCCCATTGAGCTCTGGATAGAGAAAATGGCTTCTAAATGACTTCTAATGATATCTTATCCTCCGGCAAGGCTCAGCTTCAGATCACCTCCTCATGTCTTCTCTGGTGCTGCACTATCACTAACCAACCATTGCCACAGGTCATAGTGTGAGCCAGGTGCCAGATGTCAAGAGGCTGCTGATCTCTCTTTCTTTTTCTGGAAACGTGCCCCAGTCTTACACTCCAACTGATTCCATCACCATCTTTCCTCTGAAATTCGTGTCAGTCTTAATAAAACATAAAATAATATAGATTATGTATCTATAACAGAATATCAGAAAATAAACATATATGTCCTAAAAGGTTAAACAAAATTTAAATGGAAAAAAATACTGAAATAAATGAAAAACTAAAAATAAAGAGCAAATACACCTTTAAAACAAATAAAAATAGAAATTTTAGTTTTCTCAAAATTCTTGATATAGTAAGAAAAATATTGATGAATTTCAAAATGTAGAGGCAATTGAATTATAAAGAGGAAAAAGGATTGCTAAAAAAGAACTAAAGTTACATGAAATAAAAATATTTGATTTCCAGTATGAAATAATAAGTACCACTGAAACAATAAATCATAAACTGAATAAGAGGCATTCATAAAACAAAAAGTGAAGATTTACATTTCTACAACCAGTGAAATACCTGATTCTTCAAATCTACATGCATCAAAGTATTTAATTAAAAAATTATTTTAAAATATGCACATACAGTCATACACTGAAAAATTCAGTATTGAAAAGCTTTTGTAAGACTAGCCAGAATGAATTAACTGAGTACCTATTACATAATTCAAATCATAATTTTATATTTCTTCTTATATAAAAAGAAGTAAATCAAAGTTTGCTCTAATAGTGGGACTGTGGTGATTGTTCTAACAAGTAAACCTAAATAGGATGACTTAACTCACTAAGAAGCAGTCATTTAATAATTTAAACCTTGTCATTTTCATTCAACCATTCCTATGGAAGCTTAAGCATCTGTACCTACAGAACAGAGAAGGAACAGATATTGTAGGAAAAAACAAAAACAAAACATATTCACTTCTTAGTAGCCCTGGCCAGGAAGTGGTACTTATGAGTACCACTTACGAATACTTATGATCATAGCAAGAACTCAGATACTTGGCCATACCTGAGTTCTGGAGAATTTTGGTTTGTTTTCTTAGAAATATAAGGAAAGCCGGGCTTGGTGGCTCAGCCTGTAATCCCACACCTTTGGGAGGCTGAGGTGAGTGGATTGCCTGAGCCCGCGGGACCCACCTGGGCAGTGAGACCTCATTTCTACAATAAATCAAAAAATCAGCCGGGCGTGGTAGCGCATGCCTGTAATTCCGGCTACTCGGAAGGCTGAGGTGGAAGGATCGCCGGAGCCCAGCAGGTTGAGGCTGTGGTGGCCGGGCCACTGCACTCCAGTCTGGGCGACAGAGTGAGAATCTAACTCAAAAAAAAAAAAAAAGAAAGAAATATAACGAAAGTAAGTAAATGGGATCTCTACCACTCTATTTGCATATATTTGATGAGACAGTAACAAGATACATTAATTCTAAATCTAAATTCAGATATTTTTTAAAGACTAATCATGAACTTGCAATGTGTTTTGAATTTTACTACCCATGTATTACTGTTGAAGAAAATGTTACTAAGTAATTATATTTATACATAAAATTAGTTAATCCATAAGTCAATACAGATATTGAGTGAAATAATGTGTTGAAAATTGTCTTGCAAAATATAGTTCATGGTAATATGTCTGAAAATATATTCATAATAAAAATAATGAGAAAACTTGACACAATTAATCATCTGAATCTATGAAACATGAATAAATTACCTAGTATGGGGATAAGTAAAAGGCGATATCAAACTAGGATGTAAATGTGTTTCTCTCTGAAGAATAAGTAAAGGATTGTAGTTTTTTTGTTTATTATAGATTTAAGTGCATTAATGTAAAAGCAAATACATTAGTTATTACCTTCTAAAAGCTAAAAAAAATTGCAGTGAGTTTTAAAACAAGTGATAAAAAATGAGAACACCTATAAACTAGACATAATACTTGAAAAAACAGGTAGCACAGGTAGTGCAAAATTAGCAGTCTGTTTTAAGATTAAACTTTATAATGAAGTCTCTCTGTTTCTCTTTCTCTCTCTCTCTCTTTCTCTGTGTGTGTGTGTGTATGCGTGTGTGTTTTCAGTAGTACAATAAGGTAACTATGTGTGTGTGTGCTCAGTACAATAAGCTGGGTATAATTAGCAATCATTTATTATTTACTTCAAAATTACTAAAATAGTATAATTAAAAAATTTCTAAAACAAAAAAATGAGAAAGACTTGAAGTGTTAAATATCTTAATTTCCCTGCACCTACAGGGCACAGTTCAAAGCTGCAGAATTAACCTGGCAAATCTCTCTGTGGCAGGGAGTAGGTAGCTGGTGTCAAACCTGACAGGGAACAAGAGTCTTCTGGGTTCCAAGTGTACCTAACTGGTGCCTCCATTCAGACTCTGGACAGTTTCTTGCATTTGTATGCTTTTAATAAAATATTACATGTTTTCTATAAATATGTATAATTGTTATGTATCTATAATGATTAAAATAAACAAAATTAAAAGAAATATATAGAATGTAATGTCAAAAAATAATAAACTTTAAGATAAAAAGTGTTATATAGTCAAGGTATAATAAGTATATATTAGTATAATAACTATATATTGGGCATAATAACTGTAGACACACATATACATGCAATATATTCATATATCTTTGATGTGAAAAGAACAACTACACAGAAAATCAGCAAGCATATAAATGATACAAACAACATTATCAACCAAATTAACTAGGTCACATATATAGAGCACTTTACAGAATATTCACAGAATGCACATGTATTTGAAGTTTACTTAAAAATTATACAATATATCCACAAATATACAAAATAGGTTTCTATAAATTCTATAACATTGAAATTATACAAAATATATTTTCTCATGTCAATGGAATTGAATTAGATATTTGCACCAAAAGATTTGGATAATCTGAGAATATTTGGAAATCAGATGGCCCATACCTTAATGATAACTGAGCCAAAGATAAATTATGCAAGAAATTAGAAATAAATTGAACCAAAATAAAAATGAAAACAGAACATATCAAAATGTATAACATGCCACAGAAGTAGTGCTTTAAAGGAAATTTATCAGTGCAAATACCTATATTAGGAAATAAGAGGGAGAGCCAAGATGATCAACTGGAGACAGTTAGTGAGTCCCTTATTCAAATACATTTTGACTTTTCAAAGGTCTGTCTTAAAGTCCATACGTAATTCATTTGAAAACACTGAGCACAAAGGGGACCAAGCCACAGTCACTTTCACGTCTGACCCTTCAACTGGGAGAAGACTTCTTATGAAGGGAAGAGGTAAGTTATTGGGCAGGTTCTCATGCACTTCTCACAGACCTCTGCAGCCCTAGTCTAGGCAAATAAAATCTCACACTCCTTTGCCCTCCTTCTCTGGCTAAATGCAGGAAACTGCCCAGAGTCTGGACAGAGGCATTGCTCAGGTCCATATGGAGCCCAGAAAGCTCTTGTTTTCTGTAAGGTATAGCACTAACTTCCAACACCCTGCCATAGAAAGACTCTCCCACCCCCCCAGTAACATTCTATAGCTATGGACTGCATTATATGGGCAGAGGTGCCCCTCTCATTGCACCTGTCCCCAAACTTAATTAGAAACTTCAGTTATGACTTGACCCCAGGAGGCCACTAAACTGGTGGAAGCGGGGAAAAGCCTTCTACAGCATCTGCCATCACTGTCTATGCTCCTTCCAAGGAGTAGGGAGGGAACAAGGAGGCAGAGATCCTCTGCAACATCTAGCCAGGCAGGTCCCTAGCAGCTTGCAACAAGCCAGAGGAAAGATTCAGTCTAAATAAATAAAAACTGTGCTAACTCCATCTGATTACACTGGGGTCACTGAGCTGCCCAGGCTTCTCCCAGCTGCCCACCAACACAACTGCTGTGCCCCTGCCCACACACAGATGAAGAAAGGGAGTGTTAAGTCTCCTAGCTGAACAGGGGCTTGTTTTTCACCCACATATGAAAGGTAAGACTCCATTAATGTGAGACATAACCACTGCATTCCAACTTGATTACTTTGGTGAGTCCTGAGCCACAGAACTTCTGCCAGCTGCCAGCCACTATTACTGCTGTGGCCCACTTACACAAGGGCAAAGAAGGGAAGTGTCAAGATTCCCAGTCTAGCCAAACCCCTGCAACTTGTGCCAGACTGCATAGAAAGCCCCTGCTCAGTAGGCAAACTGTCACCTATTCTCACCTTATCACTCTGGTATAGAGAGAACATCTGGGTTTCACTTAGATGCCACCCTTACTGCCAACTCAGCCCCTCTCACAGACAGACCATAGAAGTAAGTAAAGAAGGATATTTTCACAACACCACTGCCTTGACTTTTGCCATTCATGAGTCAGAAAGGAAATGAAGAGATGAGTCACTTTGGCATGCCTACAAGTCTCACATCTATACACATGACCCATGACTCTCTTCTGGAATCCTGAGTTACTCACCCTGCATGAATACCACATCTGTAGACCAATGCTCCACTGTAGACACAGCACCATTAAGTCACCACTGGGCATCCACAAATGAAACATTTGATGCCTCTGCCATTGGGTAAGGCTGTGGGCCAGGCAGAGAACAGGGAGTCTGGACACTAAGAGAAGTCAATAGACAATACACAACACAACCATAAGGACAAAGAAAACATTGCAAAGTTCCATCCCAAAATATAAATTTTGACAATAAAAACAATAAAAATTAATATAAAAGAACAAAAAGAAGGGTATGCTTCTACTGATAGGGAAACAATCTGGCAATATAAAAAGCAAAAGCATTTCAACACCCAGAAGGAATCCCATCAGCTCCAAGAAATGAATACTAAACAGAATAAACAGTCCTTAATGAAAAATATAGAAGCCAGAATATGGATGGCAGAAAATCAATGAGATCCGAGAATAAGCAGATATCGAAGTCTAGCGGGCCAAGAAAATAGTTCAGGAAGTGAAACTTGACTTGGCCATCCTAATAAAAAAGCAAAGTGAACCTCTGAAAATAATTTGTTACAGGAATTTCTTTTTTTTTCTGAGTTGGAATCTCACTCTGTCGCCCAGACTGGAGTGCAGTGGCCGCTTCCAACCACTGCAGCCTCGATCTGCTGGGCTCCGGTGATCCTTCTGCCTCAGCCTTCCAATAGCCAGAATTACAGGCATGCACTACCATGCCTGGTTGATTTTTTGATTTATTGTAGAGATGAGGTCTCGCTGTCCAGGTGGGTCTCGAACCTGCGGGCTCAGCAGTCCACTCACCTCAGCCTCCCAAAGGCGCGGGATTACAGGCTGAGCCACCGATCCCGGCTTGTTACAGGAATTTCAAAACACAATAGCCAGATTTAATGGACGACTTAACCAGGCAAAAAAAAGAATTTCAGAGCTTGAAGACCAATCCTCCGAATTAACACAGACTAACAAAAATAAAGAAAAAATAATTAGAAAAAAAAGCCTTAAATAGGTATGGAATTATGTAGAGACCAAATTCAGAGCTGATTGGCATTTCTGAGGTGGAAGGGGAAAGTGAGAAGAAACTGAAATGAGCCGTTAAATATATTGTTTAAGAAAATTTCTCCTATTTTCGTGGAGAAGATGTCACGCAGATACAAGAAACTCATAAAAATCCCATGAGGTACTATTCAAGACAACCATCCCCCAAGGCATATCCCCATTAGATTAGCCAATATTAGCATGAAGGAAAAAAATCTTAGTGACAGCTAGAGAAAAGGAACAGACCACTTACCAAGTGAGACCCAACAGAATAGCAGCAGACCTTTCAGGAGAAACCTTATAAGTCATAAGAGATTGAGAGTCCATTTTAAACATTTTTAATTAAAATTAATGCCAGTCAAGAGTATCTTACCCTATCACACTATGCTTCATGTATGAAGGGGAATTGAAGTCCTTTAAAGACAAGCAAGGTCTAAGGGAATGTGTCATCTCTATATGAGCCCCCAAATACCTTGTCTCTACAAAATATATTTTTTAAAAAATTAGCCAGGTGTGTTAAAGTCTCAAGTTCTTATCAAAATCAATAATTGAAAATAAACCAAATGACTAAGCCAAACATATATATATACACAACTGAATACTAGTTCACAAAACAGCCTTACATTAGAAAATGTCATGCATCAAAATTTGAGCTGGAACATATTACTTTTTTCCATCTCCTCCTCCATAAGTAAAATACGAACTAATTTTTTTGATAGGTGGAGGCAGGAGAGAGGAACATGGGACATGATTGAAAACAGTAGTTATATTATTAATATTTATGTTGTTATGATAAGATTTGTTTTTAAACTTGATAAAATAGCTGCCAAGAGGGAACAAAGAATACATTTCACAGATGTAAAATTTATTTTAGATAAGTTTCAGAACTGAAAGACTACTTTACATGAAAAACTATAGAGAAAGTAGTTGAAAAGTTCATTCATAAAACTTTTATTTCACTTACATGAACTTTGTACACTTGTTCTTAATTATTCTTGGGTTGTTCATGAAAATTTCTTAAGACATTAAATATAGCTACCCATCACCTCACATTTGTTCTGTGTTAGGTATTTTAACAGCACATTCATGTTAGACTAATATAAAACAAATTGCAAAGGCAGAAAAAAACAGTTAAATATATCCTTTTTTACTGTAGTGCTTTATATACATGAAACAATAAATATCAAGCAGTTAATTTTTACATCTTTACTTTTTTTTCTTTTTTGAGTTGGAGTTTCACTCAGTCGCCCAGACTGGAGTGCAGTGGCCGCTCCTGGCCACCACAGCCTTGCCTGTTGGGCTCCGGCAATCCTTCTGCCTCAGCCTTCCAAGTAGCCGGAATTACAGGAATGCGCTACCACGCACGACTGATTTTTGATTTATTGTATCGATGAGGTCTCGCTGCCCAGGCAGGTCTTGAACCCGCGGGCTCAGGCAATTCACTCACCTCAGCCTCCCAAAGGTGCATGATTACAGGATGAGCCACTGAGCCTGGCATCTTTACTTTTATATTTGTTCTTAGGTTGCCTAAAACATTTAAATACAAATAAAATAAGTGTAGCAAAGATATTCAGGGAGATTCAAGAAGGTTTCCAAAGAATTATCAACCTGTGCCTCTCTTGCTGAGTGGAACAAAAAATATGGATCCAGTCTCCAGCAAACTCAGGTATCTTGAACAAATTTGGATGGGAAAAGCATCCTGTATCTTGCAGATAATCCTGAAGACACTGGAACCAAGGAGAAGATAATCTGGATTATCAGCACTGGAACCAGGAACTTTCATCTTCACTTCCATGTATGCAAGAGAGAGTGAGTGTTCCTGACACAATCTGGGTCAGTTTTCCTCCTGCCAGCCACAAGGAGTTCATTGGTCACACATAGGAGGAGACCTGGCTGGGGCAAAATGGCATATGGTCAAAGCACACATAGAGTTAGAAACTCACACACACTCTCGCACCTGTGACAGTCAGCCCCTGAGTGCATGGAGCTGAGAAAATGCTTGTGCTCTGAGTGCATGCACCAGTCTGTCCCTTGAATGCTCACTCTCCATGGAGCTGGGAACACACCTACGCTCTCAGAATTAGCACCAATCAGACCCCAAGTGTGTGTTCTACACAGAACTGGAAACACACCTGCACTATAAATGCATGTGTCAGTCAGCCTCTGAGTGTGTACTTCATTATGGTGGCACCCGGTGGCCAGCTTTTAGGCTAGGAAAGCTTGCTTCCCAGTCACACTCACTTGCTGCTTGCTGCCAGTGTCAGATGACCAACTTCTCACTCCAGACCAAGGTTTTTCTGCAAGTCTCACACACCAAAAAGGCAGGTCCCTGTGACAGAAAATCTGTTGTTTTCCAAGTGCTGAGCATGAACTTGTACTGAGGGGGGACATGAAAGGCACCTGGAAGAATTGTTCCCAGGAAGGATAATTTCTGGGCTGCAAGTGGCAGTGGCCAAAAGGTTTATCATTCTTACCGGTCCACAAACTGAGCTCCCAACAAGGGTCAAAAAACAGTGGCTGGTCTGACTATGAAGAAACTCTGAAACAGAAAGTCATAGTGAGTGCAGAGCACTTTCCAGCATGAGTGGTGAAGCAGAAGTAAATACCCCCTCTCTTTCTTCCTGTCTGAACTCATGAATGACAGAAAATAGCATGGGGCAGCAGGACCTATCTAACTATGAAACAACAAAACTAAACAAAAACAATAATGAGAGAAAATTACCCCTCACAGATGAAAAAAGAACCAGTGGAAAACACTTACCATCCTCAAAGCCTTCAAGAGACATGACCTACAAAAGCAGTTATCAGTCCCCAAACAATGGAAACCACCCAGAATAACCTATCCCTAATGACAGGCACATAATTCAGATATTGGATGACTAAAATGTAAAGGAAAACTATGGGAAATTAGAAGCAAAATTCACTCAAGTTATGCAGGAAATAAAAACTGTGTTGACCAACATAAGAAAGGACCATTCTGAAATTCTGGAAATGAGGAACTCACTCTTAGAATTTCAAAGCACCATAACAGGCACAAGGAGCAGAATTGATCAGGCAAAGGAAAGAATTTCATAGCTTACAGATCAAAATATTGAACTAACCCAGTCTGTCAAAAACATGGAAAAAAGTCTCAAAAATATTGAGCAAAGCCTACAAAAGATGTGGGATGATGTTAAGAAAACAAATCTATAGTTGATTGGAAGCCCCGAAACTGAAAGTGGAAACTGAGAGCACCCTGGAAAAAACTTTCCATAGGATCATCCAAGAAAATTTTCCATATCTTGCTACAGAGGTGACCACCCAAGTGCAAGAGAATCAAAGAACACCTGCAAAATGTTACATGAAAAGACCATGCCTGAGACACATAGCAATCCATCTCCACAAAATAAGCATGAAAGACAAAAAACCATACAGATAGCTTGAGAGAAGGATCAGACCACATATCAAGAAATACCCATCAGAATTGCAACACAGTGATCAGCAGAAATCCTACAAGTCAGAAGAGACCAGAGCCCATCTTATTATTCTCAAGGACAAACAATTCCAGCCAAAAATTTTCTATCCATATGAAGCCAAGCATCATAAGTCATGGAGAATTAAAATCCTTCCCAGACATCCTATACCTATAGTAATATGCCACCTCCAGATCAGCTCTCTAGGAGATACTTAAGAATGTTTTGAACACAAAAATTAAAGAATGATTACATTTGTCACAAAAATACAGTTAAGTACACAGTTAACAGAATATACAAATCATTCATAAAATTTAAAATACCACAAGCACACACACACATATGTATACTAAAAAGGAAGCAAAACAACCCATCAAGAAGCTCATGACAGGGATAAACTCTCCCATATCAATAATTAATTTGAAATTGAAAGGACTAAATACACCACTGAAAAAGCATAGAGTGGCAAACTGGATAAAGAAACATGATCCAACATTTGGCTGCCTACAGGAAAACAATCTCACCGCAAAAGACACTGACATGCTCAAGGTAAAGGCCAAAAAAATGACCTTCAAGGCAAATGGAAAACAAAAAAGAGCAAGGGTAACTATTCTTACATAAGACAAAACTGTCTTCAAATTAGTTAAAGTTAGAAAAGGATATGGAAGAACATTACATAATGATAAAAGGCTCAATATACAAGCAAGTAATATCAATTTTAAACATATATTCACCCAACACAGAAGCACCTGGTCTTATAAAACAATTGCTAAATAAACCAAGGATATAGGCACTCACACATTCATAGTTGTAGAATTCAATACCTTCCTAACAGCCCTAGAGAGACTGTTGAGACAAAAGATCCAGAACCTTAATTTAACACTCAATCAAATGGATACAATAGACATCAACAAATATTTCACCCAACAATCACAGAGAATGCGTTCTACTCATCAGCACATGGAAAATACTCCTAGATCAATCACATTCTCAGGCATAAATCAAGCATAAACAAATTCCAAAAGGTTGATGTAATACCAAGCACCTTCTCTGATCACAGTGGAGTAAAAATAAATATTACCACAAACAATATTCCCCCAAAGCACACAAAAACATGGACAGTAAACAAAATACTGCCAAATGACTTTTGAGTCAACACAGAAATAAAGACAAAAATAAAAAAGATTCCTGGAAGCAAATGAAAGAAAAGGCAAATCTTATCAGAATCCCTGAGGTGTCATGAAAGCAATGATGAAAGAGAAATTCATAATACTGCACACACATATCAAGAAAATAAAGAGATTAAAAGTGAACTGCCTAACTTGACCTCTAAGGGAACTGGAAAAGCAAGAACATTTAAATTCTAATTTCAGTAGAAAAATGTAGATTTCTAGGATAAAGTAATAATTGCAGAATATAAAAGGCACAAATATCATTGAAAAAATCAATAAGACAAAAAGCTGGTTCTTTGAAAGGTTAATAAGATTGACAGACCCCTGGAAAGAAGGGAAGGAAGAAGGAAGGAAGGAGGGAAGGAAGGAAGGAAGGAAGGAAGGAAGGAAGGAAGGAAGGAAGGAAGAAAGAAAGAAAGAAAGAAAGGAGGAAGGGAGTCCAAATAGCACAATAAAAAAATGAAAAAGATGACGTTGCAACTGACCTTGAAGAAATTAAAAAGATTTTCAGAAATTACTATGAACATCTGTATGCAAAATAAACTAGAAAACCTAAAGGAAACAAAAGATTTACTGACATTCCACAACCTCCCAAGGCTGGGGAAAAAAAAAAAAACTATAAACAGAAAAATAATCCAAGATATCGACTCAGACATAAGAAACCTCCCTACCAAAAAAAGTCCTAGATCAGATGGCTTCTCAGCTGAATTGTATAAGACATACAAGGAAGAACTGATAGAAGTCCTATTGAAAGCATATCAGGCAAACTGGGCTTGGTGGCTCAGCCTGTAATCCCAGTCTTTGGGAGGCTGAGGTGAGTGGATTGCCTGAGCCCACGAGTTCGAGAGCTGCCGGGTAAATTGACGAGACCTCGTCTCTACAATAAATCAAAAATTAGCCGGGTTTGGTAGTGCATGCCTGTAATTCGGTTACTTGGAAGGCTGACGCAGAAGGATCGCCGGAGCCCAGCAAGTCGAGGCTGCGGTGGTCGGGAGCATGCCACTGCACTCCAATCTGGGGGACAGAGTGAAACTTCAACTCAAAAAAAAAAAAAAGAAAGTATGTCAGGCAAAGAAAGAATTCTCTCTAGCTCATTTTATGAAGCAAATATAATACACAATCTAGCAAAAACCCAACAAAGAAAGATTTAATGGTCAATTTCCCTGATGAATATAGATGCGAATTTTCTCAACAAGATTGTAGCAAATCAGATCCAACAACACATTTCATGGCTCATCCACCACAAGCAGGTTGATTTTATTCCTGGGATGAGGGGCTAGTTCAATAGTTACAAGTCCATAAATGTAATCCAGAACATTAACAGGAGTAAAACCAAGAACCACATGATTATCTCAATAGATGCAGAAAAAACATTCAACAAAATTCAGCTCCCCTTCTTGATTAAAACCCTCAAACATCTAGGCCAGAAGAAACATTCCTAAAAAATATAGGAGATATCTGTGACAAACCTGCAGTCAACATTGTGCTTGATTGGCAGATGCTGGAAGCATTTCTTCTAAGAACTGGAACGAGACAAGGCTGATCACTCTCATTCCTCTTATTCAATCTAGTGCAGAAAGCCCTAGCCAGTTCTAGTCAGTCAAGAGAAGAAAATCAGGGGTATTCAAATAGGAAAAAAGGAAGTTAAGTTATCTCTGTTTGTGGATGATATAATATTATACCTAGAAAACCCTAGAAAGTCTGTTAAAAACCTCCTCACACTCATAAACAATTTTGGTAATGTCTCAGGTTAAAAAATCAGTGTGCAAAGAACAGTTGCTTTTCTCTACATCAACAGCAAGCAGGCTGAGACTCAAATAAAAAACACAACTCCCTTCACAATAGCCACCAAAAAACAAACAAACAAACAAACTCATAAATAAAATACCTTGGCATCTATCTAACCAGAGAAGTGACAGACCTTTACAATAAGAACTATTAAATGCCACTCAAAAACATCAAGGATGATACAAACAAATGGAAAAAAAACATCTCATGCTCATGTATTGAAGAATCAATATTGCCAAAATGTCTATCCTACTCAATGAAATCAACAGATTCAATGCAATCCCTATCAAGTTGCCAAAATTATTTTTCACAGACCTAGACATGACAATACAGAAATTCCTTTGAAAGCAAAAAAAGTATGAATAGCCAAAGCAATCCTCAGCAAAATGTTCAAAGTAGGAGGTATCACTCTTCCAGACTTTAAACTCTATTACAAAACTACAGTAACCAAGATAGCATTGCAGTTGTACAGAAATAGGCACATAGACCAATGCAATAGTACAGAGATTCTGAAGATAAAACCATAATACCTCAACTAACTCATCTTCAACAAAGTCATCAATAAGTATCATTGGGGAAAGAAGACCATATTTAGCAAATGGTTCTGAAAAACTGACTAGCTACATGCAAATGGATGAAACGAGACTCCTTCCTATCACCATATTAAAAAAAAACAAAAAAACAACAACTTGAAGACTCAAGGACTTAAATGCAAAACTTCAAATCATGAGAATTCTAGAAGAAAACATAGGCGACACCATTTTGGACAGTGGAGTAGGCCATGAATTTCTGACCAATTCCCAAAAAACCCGTGCAACAAAAACAAAGATAGATAGGCGTGACCTTATCAAATTGAAAAAATTTCTACAGCAAAAGAAACCATCAAGAATCTAAAGAGACAACTCATGGAATGGGAAAAAAAATTATAAGCTAAGCATCTTACAAAGACCTAACATACTGGATATACAAGGAACTCAAAGTAAAAATGGGGGAGGGGGACATTAAAAAGTGGATAAAGGACATGAGCAAACAGTTCTCAAAGAATGACACACAATCAGCTAACATATATATGAAAAAATGCCCAACGTCACTAATTATCAGAGAAATGCAAATCAAAGACACAGTGAGATACCATCTAACTTCAGTAAGGATGGCCACTAATTAATGATTCAGAAAACAACAGGTCTGGCACAGTTGCAGAGAAAAGGAGACACTGCCACACTGTTGTTGAGACTATAAACTAGACCAGACTCTGTGGAAAACAATATAATCTTCCATACATCTAGCAATCCCTCTCCTGGGAATAATCCAGAGGAACATAAATCACTCTACAAATTAGATACCTGTACAAGCATGTTAATTGTTATATAGTCACAATGTTGCTTCTATTCACAATAGCAAAACACAAGAAACCAGTCCAGATGTCCATCAAAAGTGGACTGGATAAAGAAAATATGATACAGGGGTCCAATGGACTATTATGCAGCCATAAAGAAGAACAAAATCATAGCCTCTTTAGCAACTTGAATGCAGTTGGATATCATCATACTAAGTGAACTATCACAGAATCAAATAACTGAATATCACATATTTTCACTCATAAGTGGACCCAGAACACTAGTCACATTAGCACAAGCCTGAGCTTGGCAGTTGTGTGTCACTGCTAGGGTAGGGAGGGAGAACTGGAAAAGGGAATGGGGTCCATGGCAGCAGTACCAGGGAGAGAGAGCCAGTAAGAAGTTTAATCGTCACCTGTTTTCAGCCTACTTATGTAGCAAACACTCACTTGTATCTAACAACAGCCTGTAACTATATAAATAATAGAATGTGAACTGTTTCTGCCCTTATTCAGAGTAAATTACATCCTAGCTTTGTCTAAAGGAACATATCTGCAGCTGTAAACAAAGGTGTGCACACTGATATTGAGTATTTCACAGATATGCATGGTTCAACATGTATGTATCCAGGGGATATTAGTTTATGCCACAGGCTTGTAAGTGTTACAGACCTTAAAGTATCCACAATTACTATAAAAGTGACTGAAATCATTCATCTTTTTTATTCCCCACTAAGACAAAACAATACTAAGGTAATTTTCTTTGCATAGACATGGAAACAGTTTTAACACTGCTCCTTGTGAAGCCACATTGTACCAAAAAATACTATGCCAAACACATCATTTGCATAAAAATTTTACAATTCCATATTAGTCACCTCAAGGTAAAAGCAGATAACTCCTTAAGTGTTATTTGGCTTTCTTCTCTTAATAGTAAATATAAAAACTACATGGAAACTATAGAAATGTATATAGAAGTAACATAACCTGTCATAAATTGTAAATCAAAAACATTTGAGGTAATGCTTGGGTGACAAATAATTTACTGTATAAATTTTAAAATGAGGAAGACATTTTGAGAAAGGCTGATTAATCTTTTCCTTCCTTTCCTGCTTTAGTTCTTGGTTCCTCAGGTATTCAATATTCACAGTCATAGATAAAATGAGCGGGTTCAGAAGACCAAATTGACTGAGCAGTCTGAGGGATATAGTGACATAGCAGGTTGCATGAAGTCTGTAACATCAATGAGCTGAGTTATCTAATGAGGTAGACAAATCTTTTCTTAGTTACTTATAAAAATGTTGTAGGAGCCCATAGGTCATCTTGGAGGGTCATCTCAAGTATTGAGCAAAAGACAGAAGTTGCTGAACAAAAAATGGCAGATGATTCGAGAATATCAAGAGAAAACTGAGACCAAGCTAAAAGATATCTGCAATGATGTACAGCCTTTTTGGAAAACGTTCTTGATCCCCAGTGCTTCACAAGCAGAGAGCAGTCTTTTATTTTAAAATAAAAGGAGACTATGATTACTGTTACTTTGCTGAGATTGCTGCTAAAGATAAGAAGAAAGTGATTGTGGATCAATTGCAATAAGCATACCAAGAAGCTTTTGAAATCTGGAAAAAAAAGGAAATGCAATCAACACATTCTATCACATTGGCTCTGACCCTTAACATCTCTGTGTTCTATTATGAGATTCTGAACTCCCTGGTGGATTTTATTTTATGTGTATTTCCTTCAATAAAGTTACTAAAAACCAATGTAAATCATCATATATAAAGATAAAAGAGAAAAAAATTACATAATCTTTCAAAATTAAAAAAAGTATTTGCAATATAATTGTATACACATTGATTTGTAGAGTGTAAAATTTTCTTATACATATAGAGGAAACAGACAGAAGACTAACACCATTTTTAACAGTAAAATACTGAATATTTTTTACTAAGCCCAGGAAAGGAAAAAGAATATGTTCTCTTTACCAATCTTTTTCAGCATCATATTGGATACTCTAGTCAGTTCAAGAAACATAAATTTCAAAAAAAAAATATTCATCCAAATTGGAAAGGAGAAAATTAATCTATCTGTCTTAGACAACATGATTGTCTTTATAAAAAATATCAAATAATCTAGTAACATGTTAATAGAACTAATCAGTGAATTTAGCAAGGTCATAGGACTCAAAACCAATATGCAAATATTAACTATTTTATTTTAAATATATGCTAACAATAAACATTTCTTAATAAAAATTAAAAACCTAACTTTTATAATTGGCAAAAAAAATTTTATTAGATATGATCGAACAGTAAAATTCTGCATACTGAAACTTGAATATAATGAGAAAGAAATTTGAATAAGACCTTTAAATATATAAATATATAATCTTAATGGATTGGAAGACATTTTAAATTTATTCATAGATTCAGTATCATGAACAAAGTAATAGAAACATTTTTTGTAATAACAAATAAACTGGTTGCAAATATATATGAAAATACAAATTATAGTTGCCAAAATTTTGAAACAAATAACAAAGTTGGAAATTCATACTATTTGATTTGAAGACATTATAAAGATATAGTAAAGAGTTATTTTAGACATTTTAATCAAGTGAAGAGTTCAGAAACAGACTAAAGATGTACAGTTAGTTTACTCACTAGGGAGCAAGGGCAATTATTGGAGAAGAAATATTCCTTTTAATACAGGGTACTGGAAAACTAAATACTAATACAGAAAAATCAAATGCATAATCACCATTCTTTGAAACATGTAAAACTAATTAAAACTGATTTAAAACTTGAAGTAACACTCACAATTATACAATTTCCAGAAGAAAATATAGAAGACTGTCTTTGTAATCTGAAGAATATATATACAGGATATATATACACTTAGTTTCATATGGGAGTAGGCCTGGTCAGAATGCAGTGGTGGGCATCAGGGACCAGGAGAAATGAGAAATACAACCTGCATGGGGAAGGTCTGTCTGCCACGTTAATCTGAGTGATACACCCACTGCTGGCATTTGGTTGAGGAACACACTGACCCCTATTTTGAAGGGCAGGGAAGAGAGTGGGAATCCAGCCACTGATTAAAGGAGACATCATGAATATGTTTGGAAGGGTGAAACCCTGCACCTAGCAGGTATCTCCTTGAATACCCAGAGACCAAAAAGGCAGGCATAAGAATCCAGGCATCCATCCCCACCATCAGCTAGGCATATACAGGAGTTGTGATCACTTTGGGTGAAGGAAGGAGGTGAGTGATTCTGGGATACACTGGGTCAATTCACCGCTTCCCAGCTGTTGCAATCCATTAGCCACATGCAGCAGGGGTTGAAACTGGACCAACTAGTTTAACTGTGGGAGAGAAAATCTGTATTAAAAACAATCTGCCACAGGGTGTAGCTCCTTTCTCTCTCACTGAGTAAAGAGTGGTCTGACAAAAAAAATTAGAAAGAATCTACAAATAAATGCAAGCAACACTCAGAATTTTAATGAGACAGTGATTAAAAGCAGACATCATAGCACAAACAGTGGAAAATCCCTGGAACCGACCTGCTCCAGATGGCAACCACAGAAATTGGAGAATGAATAGTACAAATGAACAGAAAAAAAGGGAAACATGAAGGAAAACTGAAATAAATCAAACAGGAAGTAAAAGCAGAGTTGATCAATTAAAAAAATGTAATGTAGTAAGGTCTATACTCAGGTCTGAATGGTTCCAGATTTCAAGTTACTTTGTCCCAAGTATGGACAGATTTAAACTCAGAGTGACATTGGAGAGCCAATTTCTTTTTTAAGGTCACAAGTTCTTGCCCTACTGCTAAAACTCCTTCCTCCAAAGCACTAACTTTACTTTCCAACTTCTGGTCTATGATTTCCTGAATAGCTATGGCAATAGAAACATTTTCAGACAGCCGATCAGCAAATGTAGTTGTATGAACTTCCCTAGATAATGCTACAGCTCAAAAGTAGCTATTAAAGCTATAACTCCTAAAATTAAAAGTAGTCAAAAATCTTTTCTGTCTTTCTAAAAGAGCATTAGCCTCATACAATATCTGTAAACCATATGCATCATACCAAACGAGATGACAATTATACAAGAATCATCAAATAAAATGGCTGCTCAAGAATAACAAAACCTTCGTAAAAGGCATTAGTTAAACAATTAGTTAAAAATACACCCAGTACAAGGCACCTTATAAACATTGCATAGAGCCATTAAAACCCCAGTCACTAATATATAGTCCTTCACCAGGTACAGTATAGTCCACCTTAGAGTTATAAGCACAGTCTCTCCATTTCAGGAAGCCAGTATCTCGCTGGATGAGTGACCAGTCCTTTTCCATATCATTGAAGGGGCAAGCAGGTATGCTGAGAGGTGGTGTCCATTAAACACAATTGAACAATTAGGGTCACAGCTGTTATTGAGCAAGGACATACTAGGATACAGGCCAACACCCACTTCCTGCATCTCTGCAGTACAGATGGTGAAAGAGTTGCAGATCACCTTGTCCTGGGTTTGGCATTGGATACAGTCACACTTAAAGCCGTATTGGTCCGTCAGCTGCTTTCGGTGCTCCTCACTTGTCATCAGCATATCCAGGTAGCAGATGGTGAGCTCTTCTCCCACCTCGATGTCTCGGACTGCACGCAGTAAGTTTGTCTTATGTTATTGGTCCTGCATTCTTTTCTCCTCCCAGTTGTTAAAGATTTTAAAGGCCAATAGTTATAGTTGAGGAGTTTGTGGGCCCTTTTCTAATTTTTGAAGTTTGTACCAGTGCTGACTGAGAGATAAAATACATCCAAAAGAACTTGTCCTTTCAGTCTAGTCTGCTTATTAATACCTATTTTGTAGTTAGCTAACAGGATTCACTTATATGATTCCTTTACTTCCATCTGGGAAAGTTGAACTTGAGAGAAATTTATCATAAGAAGACAACAAAGAAGAATTTTTAACATCCTTTTGTCTGAGCCACCCTCTTGAGAAGAGACATATTGGGGGGGTGAGAAGTCTGAAGGTTGGGGTTAGGTGCTGTGGCCTTTGGCACCCACTCCTTCTCTAAAGGTAAAAGAGAAAGACTGGAGGCTGGGGTCAGGTGCCGTGGCCTTTGGCACCTGCCCCTTCTCCAAAGGTAAAAGAGAAAGACTGAAAGTCAGAGCTAGGTGCCACGGCCGTAGACACCTGCCCTTCCTTCTCAGATAAAGGTGAAGGGACTCACAGAACAGATTACAAGAAACAAGAATAGTAGGGAAGGCAGGAATTGGAGTTGTAGGAGGAATAGGAGAGGACAAAGGAAGTGAAAACCCTTAGTTTATTTACATTTTTCTCCGGTCTATTCCTTTGATTCAACAGGATTCATGCTAGCCGTCTCAGTCTTTGGATTAGCCAATACCAGACCGGTCTTTCCTCTCTGTAACCTGAACAGGTCCTTTTATGCCCTGTCTGTTCCTTCCAAGTCCCTTTAAGGGATTGCATCCTATTTGTAGTGTTTGCACTGACACCTTGTCAACTGAACTATACAGAAACATGCCCATTTGAGCAAGAATATCGCATCCCCAAAGTGTAATGGGGATGGAAGGAATGGTGTAAGGACAAAAGGTTCCCAAAGTTTCATTATCTGTCCAATTTAATATTTGAGAACTTTTGGGTACAAAGGGCGCTCAACCAATACCAATGAGGCCTGATGGGGTTGCTTGTGTTGTCCAGGAAGACGGCCAGTCTTTCCTAGCAATACAAGAAACATCAGCCCCTGTATCTAGCAGACCTTTAATTTTAACTCCCTGAATATATAAATCTTTTAGAGGTCTGGAGTTAGTAATTTCCTGGGGTAATATTAGTTGGCTGTCAACTGACTCATATATTCCTTTTCCTAACAACATATTGCTAGAAATGTGAAACTGATTTGGATCCCTCTGCTGGTTAACAGCCCTCTGGATCCTTACCTGATCTTCAAATTCAGTTTTCCATAGTAAATAGGCTCCTCCTGACAAACAACTTTTAGCAAGTTGTTGCCAATCTTGTGGTGTCATCCACCAAGTGGCAAATTGTTCCATAATAGTAATAGTATAAGGAGCCATAGGACCATACCGAGTACGAGCCTCTTTAAGTTCCTTAATCAATTTATATGGTAGCGGCTCCCAATGAGGTGCCTTGTTTACTGTGTCTTCTTCCATATAAATTACTGGAAAGCAAGAAGACAAGGTAAAATCTCCCTCTTTCTCAGCCTTTCTTCTGGCTCCCTGCATACCTACATTAGCCGGAGACACATACCCAGGTATGAATTTTGGTGTTTTCACCTTATTTCCAGTAAAGGGTATGGGAGGAGGTACCTTGGCAACATTACCAGGATTTTTTCGCTTATAATACCCAATCACTTCCTCCTCCAACTCCATTTCCTCCTCAGGGAAAAATTCATCATCTAAAGGAAGCACTGAAGTTATGGCCAGCAGGGTAGTGTCTTTATTTTTGACCAGAATTTTTGAGAAATTGTGCTGTGGATTTAAAGCATCTCAGATAATATTCCATAAAGCTAAGGCATACAAAATGCAAAAGGCAAGCCTATTGGTTCCTCTATCAGACATTATGTTCAAAATACTAGTAGACATGTTCCTTTCTTTAGATTCACTCTGGTCCATGATTCTATCACAGCTCTTAAACTGCTCACCCTTCCTTGCTCTGCCTGTCTCTACAGAGGAGTCTGCGGCACCCTGGGTAAGGTCCTATCCATCCCAAAAAAGAAAAAGAAAGCTTACCTTGAGGTCCCATGTTCAGGCGCCACTTGCTGGAGACCAGCCCCAGCCGGGTTCAGAGTACCCCAAAGGTGGAGATGGCATCGGCAATTGGGGGAAGAAGAAAGAGAGAGAGAGAGAGAGAGAGAGAGAGAGAGAGAGAGAGACTGGACTCCAGTCTAGTGCAGAAGCGATGTGTGAAAGCCAAAACTGTAGTTTGTGGAAGAATGGGAGCAATGAGCTTCTAAAGTTAGCTTGTGTTCGTCCCGGTCTCAGAGTTTTTATGTTTTGACCTCACAGGAGTTTAATCTGGTTAGCGCTGAGTAGAAAGGGGGAGGAAATGGGGTCAATAGCTCCCGAACGCATCCTAGTGGTCTCGGAGTCAATGGCCCTTCCTGATCCCTAACACTCAGTGGGCCTCCGTGGCTGGCTCCCAACAGGCTCTGGCAATCCTTCTGCCTCAGCCTTCCAAGTAGCCGGAATTACAGGCATGAGCTACCACGCCCGGCTGATTTTTTTATTTTATTGTAGAGATGAGGTCTTGCTGCCCAGACGGGTCTCGAACCCACAGGCTCTGGCAATCCACTCACTTCAGCCTACCAAAGGCGCGGGATTACAGCCTGCATCACCGAGCCCAACTAAAAAAGCTATTCTTAAATAATGAAAATAGAGAACTCCACCCACAAAATCAGTAACAAAGTAACAAGTATTGGGAACAGGTTCAAGCAAGTAGAGGAAGGAATCTCAGACCTTGAAGACAAAAATATGAAACAAACAGTTTGTTAAAGACATGAAAAAAACTTAAAAAATAACAACCCTCAGAGCTATGTGGCTTTGTCAAAAAGCCAAATCCATGCCTGATTGGTATACCCGAAGAAGAAAGGGAAAATGAGAATACCATGGAACAAATACTCCATGAGGTCATTAAAGAGAACTTCCACCACCTTGATGACCATCCAAGTGCAAGAGACTCAGAGAACCCCTGCAAGATATTACATGATAAGACCATCATCAAGACATATAGTAATCTGTCTCCAAAATGCAAGCATGAAAAAAATAATCCTAATGACAGCAAGAGAGAAAGATCAGACTACCTGCCAGGGAAAACCCATCACAATTTCTCCAGAATTATTTGCAGAAACACTACAAGCCAGAATAAATTGGAGTTCAATTTTAATGTTGTTAAAGATAAAGAGTTTCAATGAAGAATTTTCTACCCAGCCTTGCTAAGTAAGAATCTTCTGTAATAGAGAATTAAGATCCTTCCCAGACATTCAATCCCTAAGAGAATACTTTCTGTTTTTCTGCGCATGGAATATACTTCAAAATCAATCACATTCTCAAAGATAAATTAAGCATGAACAACTTTCAAAAGATTGAAATAATACCATACATCTTTTCAGATCATGGTGGAATACGAATAAATATTACCTCAAACAACATTCCCTCAAAACATACAATAACATGGACACTAAACAACATGTTGGGTTAACATGGATAACAAGAGAGAAATAAGAAGATTCCTGGAAGCAAACAAAAAGACTCATTCTTATCAGAATCTCTAGGATGCCATAAAAGCAGATTCAAGTAGAAAATTCACAGCATTGCATGCACAAATAGGAAAACAGAATGATCACAAGTAGACAGCCTAATGTCATACCTACAGGAGCTGGAGATGCAAGGTGACCTAAATCTTCAGTTCAAGAGAAGAATCCGAATAACCAAGATAAAATAACCATTTCAGGATGTAGAATTTAATAAATTCTACACAAAACTTTTATATAAAGGGTCAACATGACCTAAAGCTTGTTATTTGAAAGGATAAATAAGATTGATAAATAAGGATAAGATTTTTTTTAAGCTGGATTGACTAAAAAAGAGAAAGAAAGCCCTGAAAAGCACAGTTAGAAATGCAAAAAGGGAAGTCACAATGACTGAAAAATTTAAAAGATTATCAGAGACTACTATAAAAACCTGTTTGCAAATAAACTAGAAAACCTAAAGGAAATAGAGCACTTTCTGACATCACACAATTTCCCAAGGTTGAAACAAGAAGAAATTGAAACTGTAAAAAGACCAATAGAAATGCAGGAAATCAACTCAGTCATAAGAAATCTACCCACCAAAAAAAGTTCAAGACCTGATGTCTTCCCAGCTGAATTCTACAGGACACACAAGAAGGAGACAATATCAATCTTATTGAAAGTATTCCAGGCAATTGAAAAAGATGGAATGCTCTCCAGGTCATTTAATGAAGCCAGCATCATACTAATATCCAAACCTGGCAAAGACCCAACAAAGAAGGGGAATTATGTTGGGAGCCAGCCTTGGAGGCCCGCCTGATTGACAAAGTCCAGGTGTGCTGAGGACCCCCGGCCGCAAAGTGAGTCCGGGCAGCTGAGGCCCTTCTATCTTCCATCCTTGCTCTTGGTACGGCTGAAGAAATTCTGTGCAGTCATGGAAGAAGAAAATGGCATGTTTATGCGAAGTACTCACAGCTAACCTGAGAATGTCATGGTTCATTTTTCCATTTTCCCACTATGCCGCTTGGCCTTTTCTAAC
This sequence comes from Carlito syrichta, assembly GCF_000164805.1. Classification (NCBI taxonomy): domain Eukaryota; kingdom Metazoa; phylum Chordata; class Mammalia; order Primates; family Tarsiidae; genus Carlito; species Carlito syrichta. Next base: position 47,516 of record NW_007249256.1, on the reverse strand, counting down.
ATATGCAAGGGTTAAACTCTGAAGCACATCAAGAATGCTTTCTTTCACTTGGTTATAAGTTACTAGATATTGCTTAAGTAATAAATGGTATAGGTATACTCACTCCTTATTTGATTTAGAATTACGTAGTTTAGTGTTTAGACATAAGGTTTTTTAGAAGCACAAGTTTATAGTAAGTTCATTATGAATTCATTATAAGTTCTAACACTTACATAGGAGTTATTTGGGTGATTTATAACACTGACTGAGGATAAAGATTAATCGTTAAGGTTTTTACTTAATTCAATAGTTAAAACTCTAAGTTAACATTTATAGAGTGGGTTTTCACTGAACTCATAATATACTAATCCGACACTTTTATGATAACTTAGCTAAAGACAGAAAGCAACCTTGGGGTACTAATCTCCTTGATAAGCACAGATGCAAACATTCTAACAAACATTGTAGCAAATCCAACAACACATCTCAAGGATCATCCTCCATAACCAGTTGGGCTGCATTTGAGGGATGCAGAGATGGTTCAACATTTGCAAGATCATAAACATAATTCAACACATAAACACATATAAAACCAAGAACATGATTATATTATTAGATGCAGAAAAAACATTCCACAAAATCCATTATTCCTTCTTGATAAGAACCCTTGAGCACCTAGGCATAGAAGGAACATTCCCCCAAACCATAATAGCCATGTATGATAAAGCCACAGCCAACACTTTGCTCAGTGGGCAGAAATTGGAAAAGTCTCCCTTGGAATGGAAACAAGACAAGGATGCCCACTCTCACTCCTCCTGCTCAACATATTGTTGGAAGCACTAGTCAGAGCAATCAGGCAAAAAAGAAATCAGGAGTATCCAAATAGAAAAAGAGGAAGTTAGGCTATTCCTCTTTGTAGATGCCATAATTTTATATCTTGAAAACTCTAGGGAATTTATCAAAGGCCTCTTGCACTTATAATTGACTTTGGTAAAGTATTGGGGTGTAACAGCAATGTGCAAAAGACAGTTAAATTTCTGTATACCAACAGCAAACAGAAAACCAAATAAAACACACAATTCTGTTTAAAATAGACACAAAAAAGGAAGTACCTTGGCATCCACCTAACAAGAGAAGTGAAAAATCTTTGCAATGAGAACTATAAAACACTGTTCAAAGAAATCAAGGATGACACAAGCAAGTGGAAAAATTTTCCATACTCATAAATTGGGAGCATCAATATTTTTAAGATGATATTTCTACTCAAAGCAATCTAGAGATTCAATACAATACCAAGCAAATTATGAATTTTTCTCAGACCACGAAACAATAATACAGAAATTTATATAAAAATGAAAAAAGAGCACAGATAGCCTAAATAATTCCAGCAAAAAGAATAAAGCAGGAGGTTCCACACTTCCAGGCGTTAACTTTACTATAAGGTAATAGTAACCAAAGCAGCCTGGTATTGATTCTACAATAGATACACAAACCAATGGAATGGGACAGAGATTCTGGAAGCAAAACTCATGCTCTCCACCAACTTATTTTCGACAAAGCCACCAATGACAACCGCGGAGGAAAATAGACCATATTTAACAAATCGTGCGGGGAAAACTGGCTGACCACATGCTGAAGAATAAAACTGGACCTCAACCTATTACCAAACACAAAAATCAACTCCAAGTGGATCAAAGTCCTAAATGTAAATCTTCAAACTATTACAAATTCTAAAAGAAAATGTAGCAATCATTCTTATGCACATTAGAGTAGGCAACAAATTCTTGACAAATCCCCAAAAGTGAATGCCATAAAAGAGAAGATAGACAAGTGGGACCTCATCAAACTGAAAAGTTTTTGCACAGCAAAATAAACCATCAAGTGAATAAAGAGACAACACACAGAATGGGGGAAAAATATTTGCTAATTATGTATCTGACAAAAGCCTAACATGCAATATCTACAAGGATTTCAAATGAGCTGAAGGGAAAACAAAACAAAACAAAACAAACTTATTAAAAGTGGACAAAAGGACATGAATAAACATTTTTCAAAAGAAGGTATACAATCAACCAACAGATACATGAAAATGTATTCAGCCTCATTATTTATCAAAGAAATGTAAATTAAAACTATGATGAGATACCACCTAACTCCAGTAAGGATGATCATTAAAAAAAAAAAGCAAAAAACCCAAAACAGATGCTGGCAAGGATGTGAACAAAAGGGAACACTTCTATACTGTTTGTGGGTGTTCAGTCTCTATGGAAAGCAGTGTGGTGATTCCTAAAATAACTAAAAATTGACCTAACATATGATCCAGCAATCCCTTTCCTGGGAACATACCCTGAGGAACATAAATCATTCTACAAAAAGACACCTGCACATGCGTGTTTATAGCCAGACTATTCACAACAGCAAAAGCATGGGATCAACCTTCCCCATCAATAGGGAACTAATAAAAAATGTACATATACACAAATGGAGTATTATGTAATCATAAAGAAGAACAAGATCATGAACTTTAAAACAAATTGGATGAAGTTGGAGACCATCATACTTAGTGGTATATCACAGAAACAAGGAACTGAAAATTGCATGTTCTCACTCACAAGTGTTACCTGAACATTAATCACATTAGCACAAGGGTGGGAATGGCAGTCTCTGAGCATTGTCAGGAAGGGGAGGGATGAGGGACATGTAACAACACAAAGGGTACCTTGTACCAAACCAGAAGTGAGGGACAGTTGGAGGCTCAAACTTCACCTGCATGCATGCTTGTGTAGTTAATTCTTACTTGTACACCACATCTCTATAATAAAAAAAATTTAAATATAAATATAGTAAAGTATGTAAATGTATTATCTCTTCATTATGATTTTCTTAATAACATTTGCTTTTCTCTAACTTACTACATTGTAAAAAGACAGTATATAATACATGTACAAAACATTTGTCAATCAACTGTTTATTTTATTGATAAGGCTTCTGGTCCATGGTAGGCTATTAACAGTAAAATTTTAGGGAAGTAAAAAGTTCAACTCACATTTCCAACTGTGCAGAAGGTTGGTGTCCCTAACTGTTATATTCTTGATGAGCTAACTGTCTATAAATGTTATGTGTGTTTATATATCTATGACTTTAATAAAATATAAATCAAATGTTTTTTAAAAGTCAATATTAAAAAATAAAAATAAAACACTTAGACTAGAAGATAATAATGACAAGCTTTACATTTTTTTAAAGGGATTTATACCTAAAATAGGTAACAAATACTAGGTAAAAGAAAACAGCCCATTTAAAATCATTAGCAGACCGAACTTGGTGGCTCAGCCTGTAATCCTAGCACTTTGAGAGACCAAGACGAGTGGATTGCTTGAGACCACGGGTTCAAGACCCACCCGGGCAACTTGGAGAACCCTCGTCTCTCCAATAAATCAAAAACTAGCCTTGCGTGGTAGCGCACACCTGTAGCTCCAGCTATATGAAAGGCTGAGGCGGAAGGGTCACCAGAGCCCAGCAGGTCAAGACTGTGGTGACTGGGAGTGTGCCACTGCACTCTAGTCTGGGCAACAGAGAAATAATTCAACTAAAAAATAAATAAATACATACATAAATAGATAAATAAATGAAACCATTAGCAAATATTTGAACAAACAATTCACTAAAAAAAGGGAATCAATTGCACAGAAGTATGCTCATTATTTTAGGCATTATTGGAGTGTAAATTAAAACCACATTTTTATCGCATATTTTTATGTGACTGTTGTCTATGTATGTATGTGTGTTTGAGTGTATTTAATTGATAACTAAATGCTAGGGACAATATGAAATAACTAGAATTCTCACACGTGATAATGGGAAAATAAAAAAATTGTACAGGCACTTTGGAAAACTGTTCATTAATTTCTTTTAAAGCTAAATATACATTTACTATGCTATCCAGAATTTTATTTCTTGGCATTTAAAGGGAAAACACAATAAAATTTTATTTGAGCCATCAATGATTCATGAATCAGCCTGCCATAAACCAGAGTGGCTGTGAGGTGGGACTGCAAGAGAAATGTTTTTCTAGAGCAACATGAAAATAAAGCATTGGTAATATTTTACTAGCTTCATTTAAACATTTGCCTTATTTGGTTTATCCTGCTAAAACAGCCCTAGTTAAATAACTACAAGTTAGTTGGTGGCTTTTGATTGGTTAGCCTTGTTTCTTTCTTTTTGTTTTTTAATAAACATTTACAAGAGATAGCCTAAGTTATATTTGAAAACCAATCAAGGTTAAAATCACTTATGATATTTTATTGGCATTGTCTGGTCTACATTTTAATTCAATAATATATTGTATTGTTAGATGTTTAATATTGTAACTGTAATATATAATGCTATAATACATATAAAATAGTATATGTACTATATTATATATTATATTATATGCTATATATTGATGATAGCATATATTTTATATATTTTTGCTTTATATACAGTTAATATAATTTAAATGTACTCTCTATAATAGCTAAATAAAAAGAAAACAGATGTATTAGAGAATAGTCATTTAAAAATAAATTTTCCGAATTTAAAGGCCCAATTGAGAGACAAAAATGAATGAAAATAAATTCCTTCTGGGGCAAATAAGTCTAAAATTTAAGATTACTGGGGAAAAGGAGGCTATTCTACATAATTTAAAGAGGAAAACATTATATAGTAATAAACAAATATCAGATTGGCAATGGATTTTTCTGTATTAACACTGGAAGCTTAGAAAAAATGCAGCAGTAACTTTCCCTTTTGAGGGAAATTGATTTCCAACCATGAACTATATCCCACTGAAACAATTACTAAGTGTATGTGTAGATTTCAGACATACAAGGTACCCAAAGTCTTAACTCTCAAATATTTTTATTTAGGAAGCACAAATAGATGCAATACAACAAAACTAAAGAGTTACTGAGCAAATAAATATGGAATGTTGGGAAAAAAGATCTAACACCAAGGAAAATAATGGGTGTATACTGTGCTAAAATGTCAAGATCCCCCTTCAGAACTGCTGTTAGAGTCACCAGAAGAGTCCTGAGATATCAGCCTTTTTCTTGAAAGGGCTTGACTAAAGAAAGGAGCCCATCACTCACTTTACCTTTGGACAGCTGTGACATTCACATGCAATGTCTATAGTTCAAATAACATGCTTATACTCTTATTGCTTTTTGGGGTTTTTTTTGTCATAAAAATGAGTGTGGAAAGGGCTGCTAGGTTTAATTCAATACATATGTACACTTATTTGATTATTTAAAGGATATGTGTGTCTAAAACTACAATGAGGTACCACTAACTCTGGTAAGGATGACTATCATTAATAAGTCGAAAACCAGCAGATGTTGATGTAGCTGCTTAGAAAATGGAATGTTTCTACACTGTTGTTGGGAGTGTAAGGAAGTTCAACCTCTATGGAAAGTACGTGGTGATTTCTAAAAGAACTAAAAATGAATCTTCCATACAGTCCAACAATCCCTTGCTTGGGAATATACCTGAAGGAACATAAATTGCTCTGCCAAAAACACATCTGAACACATATGTTTATTACTGCACTATTCACAATAGCAAAAGCATGAAATCAACCCTGTTGCCCATTGAGAGTGGACTGAATAAAGAAAATGTGGTGCATGTACAGGATGGAACATTATGCAGCCATAAGGGAGAACAAAATCATGATCTTCACAGTATCTTGCATGCAGTTTGAGACCATCATAATAAGTGAACCATCACAGAAACAAAAAAATGAATACCACATGTTCTCAGTCATGAATGGGCCCTGAACACTAATCACATAAACACCAGGCTGAGATATGCAGTCACTGGGCACTGCTAGGGGAGGGAGAAAGGGAGAAGTATTGGGGGGTATGTAATAACACAATGGGTACCGTTTCACTATCAAGGGGAGTGAAGGCCAGCTAGAAGCCCAAACTTCACCTGCATGTGGCCTACTTATATAGTAAATTCTTACTTGTACCCCACAACTCTAACATAAATAAATAAATAAATAAATAATAAATTTAACACGTCAAGCACACAATGTTAAATGATTAAACTGGCATAATTAAGATATCCATCAACTCAAGTATTTGTCATTTTTTCATGTTAGAAACATTCTGATTCTAATCTTTGAGTTATTTTAAAAATGCAATAATTTTTTACTATAGTCATCCTATTGTGTAACTAAACACTAGATCTTATTGGGTCTCTCTAACTGTATTTTTCTGTCCAATTAACCAACACTTTTTTATTTACCCTTTCTTATTTCCCTTCACACTACCATGGCCTCACTACCCAACTTCTGATTAACCATGCTTCCAGTCTGTAGGAGTTATCTATTTATTTAGCTATTTACTTATTATCTACTTAACTATTTATTTCAGTTTTCACATATGAATGAGAGTATATAATATTTTTAAAATTTAAAAAATATATTAAAGTTAATATTAAAAATAGGTGATCTAATGAAAGAAATCATATAGTAATAAATATTTTCCTCTTTTATGCATAGCTTGACTAGTATAACCATCACTGAAAGTAAAGACATTTGTAAAGAAAGCGAAGACATCATAGAAACCAAAGGCATTTCCAGGTATAAAGATATCCCTAGAACTTGCAAAATAGTAAAAAAATTATTGTTTTACACCTGCTTTACATATTTGGAGTTTCTATAATTGTTAATCTAATATGAAAGAAAAAGTACTATGGCTAATAAATTCTAGACAGTTTTGTTCAAGCCGTAGCATTATGTACTAGTTACAGATACTTTACAATTTTACAGTGATTTTATTATTGCTCTATTCTTTTTGATGACATAAAACATATTTGTTGAGTAAATGTTCCTGTAGAAAGCCAGGCTCGGTGGCTCAGCCTGTAATCCCGCGCCTTTGGGAGGCTGAGTTGAGTGGATTGCCTGAGCCCGTGGGATCAAGACCCGCCTGGGCAGCGAGACCTCATCTCTACAATAAATCAAAAAATCAGCCGGGCGTGGTAGCGCATGCCTGTAATTCCGGCTACTTGGAAGGCTGAGGAGGAAGGATCGCCGGAGCCCAGCTGGTCGAGGCTGCGGTGGCCGGGAGCGGCCACTGCACTCCAGTCTGGGAGACAGAGTGAGACTCTAACTCAAAAAAAAAAAAAGTGTTCCTGTAGAGGTTAAAACACATATGTAGAGACAATTATAATATTTACATAGACTCAATTTTTATTATGAGCGACAACTGCTAAAATTATAAAACTTAGGTGACTGAATATGTTTGAATACTGAAAAATGTATGTTTGAAGAAACTATTTAGTTCACTAATAAATTTATAGTACATTATTTAAGTATTAAAATTGTTGAACTGTTTACATATTAACTATCAGAATGACATTCACTTATCCCATTTTTGAAGGATAAAATTCATCACAAATATAAAATGTTACTTGCATTTGCAAAATTTGATTTATTTTTATAAGCATTTAACAAGAAATCAATTGATCACGTGAAGACATATACAGATATTTTCTGTTACACTACCATGATTCCTCAATTTCTTCTGCTACAGATGCCAAACTTAGTTAACTTGAATGAGGTCTGTTGTGTGTATGTGTTTTAAGAACACATTCTGAAATAAATCTATACAAAAGTTTGGAACTCAAATCACTCTATGAAAAAGATACCTGCATATGCATGTTTGTTGTAGCATTATTCACAATAGCAAAAACATGGAACCAACTGTGCTGACCATCAAAAGATGACTGGATAAAATTTTTAAAAAGTGGTACATGTACATAATGGAATACTATGCAGCAATTAAGAAGGACAAAATTATAAACTTTGCAGCAATTTGGATGGACTTAGAGTCTATAATACTGAGTGCTTTATCACAGAAACAAAGAACTGAGTACCATATCTTCTCACACATAAGCGGACCTTGAACTATTATCATAATACTATAAGAAAGGAATTGGCAGTGGTGGGAAACTGCTGGGAGAGGAAAGGGTGAAATTGGCAATAATGGGAAACTGCCAAGAAAAGGGGAGTTGGATTGGCAGTGGTGGGAAACTGCCAGAAGAGGGGGTCACACATCACCAACAAGGGTACCTGCATAATAAACATTTGTATAACTAACCCTGAATTGCACCCCACATATAAAAAAAATTCAAATTTATGTTGCTTTGACTAGCACGTAGGTCACTTTGGAAAAAGATCACTACACAAATCACCCTTCCATTATTCAATGCATATAGAATTTTTTCATGCTTAAGATATATGATTCATATTATAAAACTTTTTAATAAATAATTTATATTGATAAAGTTCAAATTATTTAGTAGCATTTATTTCATAAAACTAAAAGAAAAATGCCAAACAGAATGTGTTCTGCTGGAAAACCACTGCATTCATTTTTCTATTCAAAAAACATTGGCCAGGCTCAGTGACTCAACCTGTAATCCCAGTATTTGGGAGACCAGGTGGACTGTCTGAGCCTGTGAGTTTGAGACCAGCCAGGCAACTTGGTGATATTTCATCTCTACAATAAATCAAAAATTAGATGGGCTATTTGGAAGACTGAAGAGGAAGGATCGCTGGAGCCTAGCAGGTTGATGCTGGGGTGACCGTGAGTGTGTCAGGGCACTCCAGCCTGGGCAAAGGGTGAGAATCCAATTCAAAAACAAAACCAAAAACTTTGTATTTTGCTAATAGAATGACAGAATGCTGAAAATAAAACCTTGTCCTGGAGGAGAAAATTGTACATAAATTAAAAATTACTAGAGTTCTACAATGGCTGATTAAAATAATTTGGAATTTATACTATGGAATGTGAAAATACATGAGTCCTAGAAAAGACTTGCAGCAGCAATGTCTGTTCACATACATTATCTCTTATAATTTGGGGTAAAAAGGAGTATTGATGTGTTTTCTATTGAATATCTAAGCTTCAAACACCATTAAATTCATATATTGTTAGGTACTGCATCAAATAATTATATTAGATATTCAATTTCTCCTATCTTTATTATTTATTATATCTTCTATGCAGCCATTACCCAGATGTGAGTGTAAGTACATATATATGTTTGTGTATGTGTGTTTTACTAGTACAATAATTCCCCTACATAAGAACCTTCAAGTTCCATACTTTCAAAGATGCACACATGCCTTCACATGCCCAGTCTCCTATTTCTGACAATTCTTTAGCTCTACCATCTTCCACCTCCTTTTCCTCTTCCAGTCAGTAACTCTTCTTGCCTTTTCACTCAATGCCAGTCCCTGTATGCCAGCTGCTGTTTTGTACTGTATTACTGTACTTTTTAAGGTACTGTACTGTAAAATTAAAAATGTTTTCTTATTTCGTATGTTTATATGTTTTTATGTATTATTTGTGTAAAAAATAATATAAACCCATTAGAGTACTATATAGTTGATTGTGTAAGTTGGGTACGTACAATAACTTTATTGGACTGATGAACAAATTAGACTTATGAATGCACACTCAGAATGGAACTTGTTCATATGTAGCAGATTTACTGTAGTTAAAGTACACGGAATAAAGGTATATTGGTCTAGATTTTCTCAGTCTTCTGACCTCATGAGATCTTCTTACCTCGGCCTTCCAAAATTTTGGGCTTACAAACATAAGCCACTAAAGGAATATTGGATCCAAATTAAAAAATACAAATTTTCTGGTTACTTTTTGTGCTTTATGCCCCCTGACTCACTCACTGTACTTCTTCTAAACTTTTAATGTAGTTTAGGCCAGTGTCTGATGGTATGTGTCCTTAATACACTGGCATGCTACCTGATAGTAGGCCCCAGATCTTTTTTATTGATGTATATGCAGCATCAATATATTGCATTATATCATTTTCATACTCTGAATGTATGTAAGTGACAAAGACACACCAAGTATCAAGAAACACGCACTGTAGTAATTTTTGTTGGGATAGTTTCCTTTTAAAAATAAGACAATTGGTAATCCTTTTCCTTTATATTGCATTATATCATTTTCATACTCAGAATGTATATAAGTGACAAAGACACACCAACTATCAAGAAACATGCATGGTAGCATTTTTTGTTGTGATAGTTTCCTTTTTTAAAATAAGACAAATGAGTAAATCTTTTCCTTTATATTGCCTATATAAATATGTTCCATAACCTACACTCAATTATTGAAGCTTTAAGGTATCTAATATCATATATATGTATATGCAGAACTACAAATAGATTAACTAATGGAAATTTTTCTCATTACAGAATTAGCACACTATTTTTAAAGATAGAAATGTTAAACAAAAGATGAGTACAAAAACAAATATTTCATTACTTTCTTATTGAATAGCACACATTTATTTAACATTTTTCCCTGAAGCTGTGTACTCATTTTTGTCATGTATCTGGATCCAAACAATTTACAAAAACCAATTAGAGTTTTTATACATTGTTCAATTTATAGTAAAGAACCCATTTTAGTGTGTCAGGTTCACAATTTCTAAGTCAAGGGTAAAAATCATCACACACTGAATGATATTTAATGAGCAATAAAAATTTAATGAGTAATAAGATTACCATTTAAATAGAGACTTAGAAGTATAACCTTTAAGATCAGGCTCTCATAGGTATAATATATGGTCTTAGGAAAACAATATATAATTAATTGCATAATTTCAAGTTTTGTAGTTTTATCACTAAATCTGTTCCCTTATCAGAGTGTCAGTTATGTAATACGAATCTGTATTTATCTGATCAGTTAATTTCTTATTCCAAGTAACTATAACCAGTAAATACCATAAAGCTGAATTTATACCATTTACTGATATTTTATGCTTTGTCTTTCTCATTTCCCAAGGGAAATGAGAGAAAATTTTACCCTCTTAGATTCTTAGATCTTATGTCTTTATTCTTTTAGAATATCATGATTAGTGGCTATGGGGTCATTAGGTTTTAACAAAATAAAATTGTATTATGATTTTAATAAAACGATGTCAAATTTTGTACAAATACTCTTCAAATCTGACAAGATTGGCCATGTTCAGGGTGGTATGACCAAAATTAGAACTGGCAACCGATTCCTGATCAAAACCCCAAATGCCCATGTCACAAGAGATAAGATAGACAAGTGAGACCTCATCAAACTGACACGCTTCTGCAAAGCTAAAGAAATCATCAAGAGATCAGGGAGACAGCCCACAGACTGGAAAAAAATAATTGCCAACTGTATATCTGGCAAAGCCCTAATATCTAGGATCTACAAGTTCATCAAACATGACTGAAAAGGAAATAAAAGCAGTCTTCTTAAAAAGTGGGCAAAATAGATGAATAGACATTTCTCAAAAGAAGACATGTGAGCAGCCAAAAGATACATGAAAAAATTTTCAGTCTCAAGAATCATCAACAAAATGCAAATTAAAACCAGTGAAATACCACCTGACTCCAGTCAGGATGGCCATCATCAATAACTCAAAAAGCAACAGACGTTGGAGAGGATGCAGGAAAAAAGAAACACTTCTACATTGTTAGTGGGGGTGTAAACTAGTGCAGGCTTTGTGGAAAATAGTGTGGTGATTCCTAAAGATCTAAAAATTGACCTCCCATATGACCCAGCAGTCCCCCTCTGGGAATATACCTGGAGGAAATCAAATCATTCTATGTAAAAGATACCTGCACACCCATGTTACTGCAGGACTATTCACAATAGCAAAAATATGAAACCAACCATGTTGCCCATTTAAAGTAGACTGGATTAAAAAAATATGGTACATGTACATGATGGAATATTACAAAGTCATAAAAAAGGGCAAAATTATGAACTTAGCAGCAACTTGGATGGATTTAGAGTCTGCAATACTCAGTGATCTATTACTGAAACAAAGAACTGAGTACCACATGTTTTTCACTCTTAAGTGGACCCTGAACAATTATCATAATGCTATAAGAAAGGGACTGGCAGTAGTGGAAAACTGCCAGGGGAGGGAGTGGAGGGGGCAGACTTCATCAATAAGGGTAACTGATTTCAAGCCAGATGACATGGAGACCAAAATAAGGCCCAAATTTTACCTGTACAGTGATCATTTGTATACCTAACCTTGAATTGTATTTCACATCTTTAAAATAGAAATAAAAAAGACAAAAAAACCTCTTGATATTAGCTTTGTTTTATAAAAAAGACTGATGCACATTTGTTTAGAAATTCTAGTAGAGAAATACGTTTCTATTTAGTTATAATAAACGTCCTGAAGAATGAATTAATATGTTATAATTTTCAATTCTCCTTGTTTATACTATTAAATAATCTAAAATATTTGCATCAAAAATATACAGCAATACAGAAAACATAAATAAAACCAGGTAATTTCAAAGTCTAAATAACTAGTTTTTATAAACAAATTTGAATAAAGATTATTATGACCGTCATTGTCTCTGTCAGCTTAAAAGACTAAGACTAATCACTATTTATTGCTCATTCAGATCATGTTACATATAAAAGTACATGGCAGCTATTTTTCTCTACTTGTTAGAATTATGTGTATGCTAATTACCTTGGTTTGATCTTTGTACAATTTATACATGTATTAAAACATTATGCTGAGCCTTATAAATATGTACAATTATTATGTGTTAACTATAAATGAAATAAAACTTAAAATCAAAAAATTATTTTAAATAGTTTGGTTAAAAACAAAAATAATACAAGATATATAGGTGAATATCATGAATATTACAAATAGGATAACCATTATTGCCAAGAGTAATATTTCTACTCAGATATCTTTATATACTATTTTTTTCTAATTGCAGGTTCTTGTACTATTGTGCTTCAATCATGTATTATACATGTATATTTTGTAGCTGGGTTTTGTCTTTGTTATAAAAATTCTTTTCAAAAGTCACTATCTAACAATCCAGGAAAATAATTGTTTTAAGTATTATGCTAAGAAAAAATAATTTCCTGATTTTATTTAATGAATAGATTGTTTTGACTTTGAAGGAGTGAAGCTGATATTACTTTAACAATCATATTTGTGAAAACTGACAGACTCATATTTAATAGTCAGCTAGAAAGACTATATGCTATTTCTAATAAAGCCAGTTGATCAGCTTTGATTGACATATATTTTGCACTTACTAACAGAATAAAAAAATACCGTTTAGAATAAATTTTGGAATTCAGAATATGTAAATTTCTATTTGGTTCTGTAATCTAATCATACAGAATATTCTGGGTTTACATTTCACAAGAATTTTTCAAAGTCTCTAAAGTCTATAAAATACAAAATGTTATAAGACTAAAATATTCTTGTTTATCTTGTTTAGTTTTGCATATTCTTTCTGTCTTATTGTTTTATCTCTCCATTCGTACTCTCCATTAAACTTTTTTTTTCACTAAAACATTTTATTTTACATGAAACTATTTTTGGAAAACCTTTTATTGTATTTTCATTTCCTACAGGCTAAATACATCTATTAATGTTATAATCAAAGCCTGCTTTTTAATGTTATAAGTAATGACTTACCTTGCATTCTTTCATCACCCTCTCTTCTAGGATTATAGTTTTCCATGCAATCTCCTCTGATATTCATGCTTTATTCTTACTCAACTGCTATAGACTCCTAAGTGTTGTGTGCATCTTAATTTTCATACATTTTCAATCCTGCTTCTTCTGCCCAAAATGCTCTCCCTGCTCTCCCACATCCTGATGTAGTTTACTGATATGCTATTTAACTTTTATAGCACATACCAGGTTCCCTCTTCTCTAGAATAACTTTCCTGAAACATTTATTTGGCATCAATATTTTACCGTTTCTTTTCTATTTATTTATGCGTTATTTAGATTTGGCACTTATGCCAATGAATTTGAATAATCTTTTCACTTTCCTGCCATTTAATCAATTTACATTACTTGAGATTAGACAATTTACATATTTCACAATTTTTCTCAATGATTAGAATAGGTTTCTCACTGAAAAGCCACCAAAAATAATTTGATAAATGCACATAAAATTTATCATTGGCAAAATATAATCTATATTTTAACATATATATTTATATTTATATATTCAATTGTATCAATGAATAATGAAGCAAAATAGTACATATTTAGGTTAGTTTTTTAGATGCCTCTAAAACACTCCACTGTTCTAAACCATCTTGGCAATGTGGATAATATCTAAGATGCAAGACCAGCTAGACTTGTTAATGAGAATAATTATAGATATGCAAATGAAAACCTTGAATATATCTCACAGTTGAAATATATAACATTTAATTCTGATAAGATGACACTATTAACATAATACTTAACTCTGGTTTGACACAATTTTTGATAAAAATGTAATTTTGGTACTTATTAGCATAACACTTTATGTTTTAGAATCTTTATGTCTAAAATAAAAATAATGGTAGTATTTACTATACAAAAATCTACATTTCTGCACATCCTGCATATTAATTTTTTTTCTGAAAAAACTTTTCTCCTAATTTTATTAAATATTCAGATTTCTCTCATTCACAATATAATTTCTAAACAGTTAAAATAATGCTCTCAACTAATTAACAAATAAATAGCTACTAAGAATTTACATTATAGTATTGTACTTAAATATTAGAATCTTAATTATGCACTTCTAAATTATACCTATGTACAAATGTCTATACTTTTAAAATGTTTTATTAATTGAATTATTTTACTACAAAGGAGGATTTAGGTAATATTTAAAGACTATTTTTTAACATAAAATTTGTAATAATAGATATATTTTAATAATTTTTTATCTATAACAAAATTTTTTTTAAATGACTGCCTTTATTTATTTATTTATTTAGAAAGCAGAATTTATAGAGATGACAGAAAAGCTCCCATAGTGGGAGGGGACCTGAAGAGGTTGCCCATTAAAATATATAACTACTTCAGTTCAGTTGTAAACTCTTTGAAAGAATTGAGACTTACAGGGAGAAAGTAAATTGTTGAAGGTAAAATATCTACTAAAGGGAGTTGGTGTTATATAAATCCAATTCTATCTGCTACCAAATACATATTAATAAACATAATTTGAGTATAATGCTACTCAGTTATGAACTTATTCAAAAACAAAGAAGAATTGATAGGTAGTCAGTGGGGTATAATAAAATGATGTGCTTTACCAATAGAATAAAAAGGAACAACTGTTAATAGCAAGATTTAAAAAATTGTATTTTAAAATATTTATTTAATAATCTTTGTAATGGGTTATAAATGCAATTAACTGTTTTTGGGGGCAGATGAAGAGATGTTCATCATGGGGTACAAGGTTTCAGTTAGATATGGGGAATAAAATTTCCTGAGTTCATTGTATAGTATGGAAACTCTAGTTAATAAAAATTATTATACTTAAAAATTGCCAAGAGAATTGATTTTGAATGCTTCCACCACAAGATGAGAAAGAAACATGATGACTATGTAATTTAGCTTGATTTACTTATCCAACTATATATATGTATTTGAATATTTAGTGTGTTTATATATAATATATATTTATTTCAAATGTTTACCCATTTGAAGTTGGAAGGGAAACAAATGTAATTTAGTTTTGGATTAGAAAGGATTTAAGACAAATACCTGTTTTAAAGATATTTCAACATCTGTTAATACAGATAAACATAACTAATAGACATAAAGGAGTTTTTGAGGAAGGTTTAAATGTATGATGTGAAAGCAGTCTGCTTTATATTTCAGAACTGAATTGTTACTATTATTATATGAAACACTTTAAAATCTCATTACATTTTTGTGGTCAGCTGTAACCTTACAATGACATAGGAAGCAGAAATTAAATGTACAGATGAATTGTCCAGAAAGAATAACTAAAACAGGAAAATTATGAATGGTCCTTGAGAAATATTACAGAATTCTTGTTCTGGAATTCATATCTTCTGAACTAGATGAGCCTACCAGAAGGCTGATAATATAATTTTATACAGTAAAATTTTCATTTTAGACTCTAAAACTCCTATGTGGGTGAAACCAGGGTGGAAAGCCCAAATTATTTGCAAAAAACAGTGACTATGAGAAGCATTTTTTTGGTTTGTTTTTAGTTTCGATTGAAAACTAAAAAAATAGCTGGGTGTGGTGGCTCGTGCCTGTATTTCTGGCTACTTGGAAGGCTGAGGTGGACGATCTCCTGAGCCCAGCAGGTCAACTTTGGAGTGACTGTGAGGTATGCCACTGCAATCCAGACTGGGTGATAGAGTTAGACTCCAATGCAAAAAAAAAAAAAAAAGCAAAAACCAAAACCAAAACAAAACAAAAACACCGCGACAAAATAAAAACACCGCTACAAAATAAAAGCAGTGATTAATCTCCTTCCAGATACTTTCATTTATAAATACAGCCAGATTGTATCTGGCAAAATAGTCAAAAATAAAGTATTGATATAGTTTTAAAAAATACTTTGATGCAATGCAGCTTGGAAATAATACGTGTACCTGTAGAAAGTCTTTTCTATAAGACAAGGAAAGAATTAATAGAATATAAATTGCTTAAAAAGAACTTAAAAAGACAACCTCTTTAAGATTTAGAATAATTTACTATAGTACAAAGGTTAATTTCTCGTAATTTTTCAGTTAAAACCAATTTATATATAATTTTAATTTTAAACATTTTTATTGAATGTATTTTCTCATTGTTATGCTTATATTACATTTTGAGCAAAAAGTTAAATTTCTAGAAAATAAATTTCACACCAAATATATTAAAAATATTAAATATAAGTCCTTTGTTTTAAAATCAGAAATTAAGAATTTCAATTGGGTTGACAGATTTATCTTATTTTGAAATTTAGAATAAAGAATATTTATATGTCCTTGTGTGTGGGTGTTTTTGTGTGCATGTGTGTTAAGAAGACTTTTAAAATAGTGAAATTAACCTGTAAATCTTGACCTTATTAAACTGGTTGTAATTCACCAAGAGAGTATATAACAACTGTACATGCTCTAAATTTTATCATCAATGTCAGAAAGCTTGTTCTCTTTTAGTGAGTTTATATCAGAAAAAAGACTCTAAGCAAATTATTTTAAAACATAAAGGAAATCTTTTTATGTATCTGAGTTAAATGAGGTTATTTTTAAGCAAGATGAGTAGTATAGTTAAATATGGCACAATTACCTTATGGTCCTAAAAACCAATCACTGTGCAATTGTCAGTAGGTAGCAGAACCCTGTTCCTGATCTTACATCTTTTTTATACGTACAGAATCCATCTTTCTTAATTGTAGTAGCAATATCTGCCTCAGGAATCTGCTTCAATTTTGAAATTTGAATGGACTTAGCGTCTGTAATACTGAGTGATCTATCGTAGAAACAAAGAACTTAGTATCACATGTTTTCACTTATAAGCAGACCTTGAACAATTATCATATTATAAGAAAGGAATTTGTGGTATTGATATACACCTGCATAGGTGTACCCCTGACAGTTTCAAGGGTACACCTGCTGAGATGTATCCCTGACAATTTCTCAATACTGCGAATTCCTTTCTTATAGTATGATAATTGTTCAAGGGTACCTGCATAATAAACATCTGTATAACTAACCTTGAATTGTACCCCACATCTTTAAAATAAAAAAATTTAAGTTATATGTAAATATATATAAATTTATATATGTATAAAACTGCTTCAAAATTGAAATAGTTTTATACATATATTATTATATATAACATAATATATACAATAGTATATATAACATAATATATATGTAAACACACACACACATATAAAAGTATTTAGAGACAGGATCTTGTTGTGTCACCCAGACTGGAGTACAGTGGCATGATCATGGCTCACTGCAGCTTTGACCTTCTTGGCTCAGGTGATCTTCCCACCTCAGCCTTCAGAATAGTTGCAACTACAGGTACATTTTACTATGCCCAGCTAATTTTTAATTTTTTGTAAAGGCAGGGTCTTGCTATGTTGGCCAAATTGACCTTGAACTGCCAGTCTCAACCTCCTGGTCTCAAGCAGTCCTCCTACCTTGGCCTCCCAAAGTGTTGAGATTTCAAGAATGAGCCATTATGCCCAGCCTAGAGTAACTATTGGCCAAGATTCTATCCGCAATCTTTCTCTCTCTTTTTCAACTCATGATATTTTGGAGTGGAATAAAGTATTTATTTCCCAATTGCAAAATGATTAGTCTTTTTTTAAAGCATTAATGCACGGGAAGGCTGGAAAAAAATAACCAAAACTTTAGATTATTGTAGAATCTACATTTTCTTCTCTGTTTTAGTTCAAATCTTCCATAGCTCCTCTTAACAAAAGCACCCCATTCCGTCTTATTTTCTACTGAGCATTGTGTTAGAAATACAGTCACAGGGTGGTGCTAATGGGAATTGAGTGTAAAGGTTTGGTTCATATTTGGATCACAGCTGGTAATAGGACAACCAAAATAAGAATAAGAATTATCAGGGTTAATTATAGGTTTTCTAATGGGGCTATAAGCATTATTTTAGTTTTTCTCTGTTTTAGGCAAAAGTGTGTTTCAAGAAATAAAATTTAGAAACCCAGCTATAAGACATGGGCTTGGGGTTTTTTCCTTTACTCTTTTATTCAGTCCTTCAATGAAGCTTTATGGGTCAAAACAACACTTATTTTAATATGTTTCTGTGGCTATTTCCATTTATAACCCATTCATATTTTAAGTAAATAAACTTGCTAAATTTCTTTTTTACCATTTGTTTTCAAATACATCTCTTCTACCCCTAAATAGTAATACAGCAATGACTTAAATCTTAAGTTACAGAAAGAGCTCTTACAATAAAACTAGAACATTAACTGTGCCTCTAAATTGCTTAAGACAGATGTCATTTCAACTGACTTGAAAAAAATAATGACTTCTGGTACCTTGATGTTAATAGTACAACCTGAATAAAATATACTTTGGAAAATGCTATATTAGTTCAATGTTAGAAAGTAACCTTCTTGTAAGAAAGTTAATGCCCAGGTCCCAAATAACTGGACCTTTTCAGTTCTGTTGAACAGCAATGTGAAAAATGATAACAGAGTAAATAATACTTTTGTTGTTTATAAAAATACTCTGAGGTTTGAAAATTACATCTTACAGTTCTCAAGAAATTTTATAAATAGAAAGAAGTTAGCCAAAATATTTAGTAATGTGAAAATTAATAATATATTAAAAATGAATAAAATCATAGTAAAAGATTCTAGTTTCCTTCTTTTCAAAACACAAATAGAAATTATTTTTTTGTTTAAATTGATTATTTTACTTTTATGGAAAATGTAGAATAAAAACTCTTCCACATTTTGAATATTATTTGATTGTGGTTTATTAGGTATATTAGTGAAAACAGGTCCTCTGATAATTTTCCTCTTAGAGTCTTTTTAATAGTAAAAATGTTATTTGTTGTCATAGAATATGTTGGATTATTTATAATAGTTAAAAATTATTCATTATTCTTATGTTAGAAACAATGCATGCTAAATTCTAGCCACATTTCCTGTTTCACCAATTTAATTCACTATACTCTCACATAAAATATTTTTCCATCTATTATTGTAACTGGAGCATGAAATTTATAAATATATTTTAAACATACCTTTATTTTTATTTTTAAAATATTCTCTCCTTTCCTCTTCTCTTCTCACTCCTTGTTTCTTCATTCTTTTTCTCTACGAATTCTTTTATGTACCACAACATTCTTATCCATGACTGTTAATCTACACTCCTGCTTGAGAAATTCCAGAGGGTAATCTTAAAACACACCTGGAATGGAATCCCTATTGCAGAACCTTCCTCTGTGAGGGGAGTCACGAAAGATTGATCCACCAAAGGGTACTGTCAAGATGACATCAGCCAAAATTTTCAGCAATTATGCAAGATAAGCCAAGGGAACAGAGATGCATGGACCCCATACCTTACACCATCCCCTCATATTTTCCATGCAAATTCATCTTTTTTAAATTCCTAGTGTAAAACTAACATTAATTTACTATAATCTTTGCAACATAAGTCTGTCATTTCCTCAGAATTGCTGGCTCTTGAATAAAACCTTTTTTTCCCCCTTTCACAAACTCTTCTCTTTGAGTTTGACTTTGGAACCAGGAGTGGCTGAACTTGGGTCCACTTACAATATGTATCTTTAAAAATAATTGCTGTCATCCAGTCCTAAACTTTTTACTAAGAATACTTTGAGTTATCATCTCCCACCAAAATAGTCTCTTCTTTCTCTGAAAGAGTGCCTATAATTTTTATATATTTCATCTCTTAATGAAATTTTATGTATATAATTTATGCCACTGACCGAAACATAAGTATTTTACAGAAAACATAATATTTCTGTATTTTCTAAATGATCTAGCAGAATAAAATAGAAAAGTGTATAGACAAAAACATATTTTAAATACAAATTATTCCTGTTTATTGAATATTATTAAGAAAATTATTTAAGCCCTCAGTTTTTTTTGTCTTATTAAAAAATTGGTGATATTAATGCCTGTTTCAGCATATTTTTAATAATAAAATACAATAGCTTTGCTAACAGTTTTTAAATGGCTACTTCTTTCCAATAATATCCTCCTTACATATTTGATGAATGAATATATGATAAAGTTATTATAAATACATTGCATTTCACTGTTCCTGAAAGGGTGAAAAAATCGTTATGAATAAAAATATCTGGAATTTTCATAATTCACCAAATATTTAAAACAGCAAAATGACTTCTACTGTAATTGAACATTATAATATGAGGTAACAGTGTTTTTCTATTTTCACTTCAAAATAAAATAAAAATAATGAATGGGTAATAAATTGTGAATGTTACTTTTAATGCAAATTAAATTAAGATTTTTTTTTTCTTTTTTGAGTTGGAGTCACACTCTGTCGCCCAGACTGGAGTGCAGTAGCCACTCCCGGCCACTGCAGCCTCGACCTGCTGGGCTCCAGCAATCCTTCTGCCTCAGCCTTCCAAGCAGCCGGAATTACAGGCATGCGCTACCATGACCGGCTGATTTTTTGATTTATTGTAGAGATGAGGTCTTGCCTGCCCAGGCGGGTCTCAAAACCGCGGGCTCAGGCAATCCACTCTTTTCCTTCTTTCTTTTTTTTTTTTTTAGTTGGAATCTCACTCTGTCTCCCAGGCTAGAGTACAGTGGCATGCTCACGGCCACCCCAGTGACAAACTGCTGGGCTCCGGTGATCCTTCCGCCTCAGCCTTCCAAGTAGCTGGAACTATAGGTACTTGCTACCATACCTGACTAATTTTTTTATTTATTGTGGAGATAAGGTCTTGCCAAGTTGTCCGGGCTGGTTTCAAATTGGCAGGCTCAGGAAGTCCATTCGCTTCGGCCTCCCAAAGTACTGGGATTACAGGCTGAACCACTGAGTCTAGACTAAATTATGATTTCAAAGTGAATTTTGCATTAACAAAGCTTTTGCAGTTCAGTTTTGGTTTTCTATTTTTTAAAATAACTACAGTTTTCAAAATTAGTGGGATTTGTCAATCAAATTTTATTTCACTCTCTAGTTTGTGATATATAATTAAATCTTACTTATTAAGATTATTTCCTGGGAATCTCAAATTTAAGCATACAGAAAAAAAAGTTCTAGCTTATTAGTTCTTGCAGAGGAATCCAGAAAATAATGTTCATTATGTCTATAAACTCCCCAATGCCTTTCTTGGATACTTTTCATAATATTAAATTAATTATGAGAATCACAACATACTATTTTAAGCAAACAAAAACATTAAGTTAAATTTATTTTATGTTTTTTTTTAAATCAAAGAGCCCTAAAATGGTAACAATGTAAATTCAAGATCATTTTTTGTAAATGGCCAATTTATATTTTTATGTCCACCAGATATTTCCAGGCTTGTTTAATAAATAAACTCAATTTTTTTCCACTTTGGAAATTTGTCTTCTCATCCAATTTGTCACCTCCTCATAATACAATATTTTCTTTTACTTTTGCTTGTACTGAATGGTATTTTTAGGATATAATTTTAAATGTTCTGTCTTAACTGCAAAACCTCACATTCTTTTTTGAACTTATTAGATATTGGAGTATTCTGGAACAACTAGCCCAAAGTCATCATATTCAAAATTAAACTTTATGTGACCAGTCATTATAAATATTAATAGAATGTATTTCTTGGCAAAGTTGTCTATTCTTTTTTTTTAATCAATATTTTTTATTATGATATTGTGGGGTACAGTTAAAGGTTAGGTATACAAATATGCTTTGTTCAGGCACCCTTGTGATAAGAGGTGTCTCCCCATCCCCAGACAGATATTTACTACAATTAATCCTATCTCCCTTCCCCTTTCCCCCATAGTTTCACACCACTGTCAGTCATTTTCTTATAGTATTACATTGGATGTTCAAGGTCCACTATATGAGTGAGAACATGTGATACTCAGATCTTTGTTTCTGTGAGAAGTCAGTCAGTATTATAGACTCTAGTTCCATCCAGGTTGCTACGAAATTCATGATTTTGTTCTTTTTTATGGCTGCATAGTATTCCATCATGTATATGTACCACATTTTTAAAATCCAGTCCTCTTTTGATGGACAGCATGGTTGCTTCCAGGTTCTTGCTATTGTGAACAATGCTGCGATAAACATACGTGTGAAAGTATCTTTTATATAGAGTGATTTGAGTTCTTCAGCGCATATTCCCAGTAGGGGGATTGCAGGATCATATGGGAGGTCAATATTTAGAACTTTTAGGAATCACCATACTGTTTTCCACAGAGGTAGTACTAGTTTGCACTCCCACCAACAGTGTAGAAGTGTTCCCCTTTCGCCACAACCTCTCCAACAACTGTTATTTTTTGATTATTGATAATTGGCATTCTGACTGGAATTAGGTGGTATCTCAGTGTGGTTTTGATTTGCATCTCCCTGATGATTAGTGAGGTTAAACATTTTTTCATGTGTCTATTGGCTGCTCGGATGTCTTCCTTTGAGAAGTGTCTGTTCATATCTTTTGCCCATTTTATAATGGCATTTTTTTTTCTTTTCAGCACGTTTGAGTTCCTTGTAGATCCAAGATGTTAAGCCTTTGTCAGACCTGGAGTTGGCAAATACTTTTTCCCAGTCTGTAGGCTGTCTCCCTGCTCTTTTGATGGTTTCTTTGGCTTTGCAGAAGCTTGTCAGTTGAATGAGGTCCCACTTGTCTATCTTATCTCTTATGGCCTGTGGGTTTCAGGTTTTGTTCAGGAATTGGATGCCAGTTCCAATTTCCATGAGGGTATGTCCTTCATTTTCTAAGGTTCTTATGGTTTGAGGTTTTACATGTAGGTCTCTGATCCATTTAGAGTTAATTTTTGTGTATGGGGATAGATAGAGGTCCTGTTTCAATCTTCTGCATGTGGTCAGCCAGTATTCCCAGCACCATTTACTGAATAGGTTCTCCTCTCCCCAGTGGTAGGTGGTGGAGGCTTTGTCGAAGATGAGTTAGGGGAGAAATTGAGGTTTTGCTTCTGGAATCTCAATTCTGTTCCATTGATCTATATGCCTGTTCCTGTACCAATACCAAGTTGTTTTGATTGTTGTAACTTTATAGTAAAGTTTGAAGTCTGGTAATGTGATACCACCTGCTTTATTTTTTTTTGCTGAGGATTGTTCTGGATATTCTTGGTCATTTGTGTTTCCATATGAATTTCTGTGTTGTTTTTTCTAGGTCTGAGAAGAATATTGCTGGTAATTTGATGGGTATTGCATTAGATCTGTAGATTGCCTTAGGTAGAATGGACATCTTCACAATGTTGATTCTTCCAATCCATGAGCATGAGATATTTTTCCACTTGTTTCTGTCATCTTTGATTTCTTTGAGCAGTGTTTTGTAGTTTTCATTATAAAGGTCTTTCACGTTTCTGGTTAGGAAGATGCCAAGGAATTTCATTTTTTTTGTGGCTATTGTGAATGGAATTGTGATTTTCATTTGGGTTTCTGTTTACTTATTTTTGGTGTAAAGAAATGCGATTGTCTTTTGCACATTTATTTTATATCCTGAGACTTTGCCAAAGGCCTTTATCAGTGTAAGGATGTTTTTGACAGATTCTCTTGGGTTTTCAAGGTCACGATCATGTCATCTGCTCTGAGAGAAGGCTTGACTTCCTCTTTTCCTATTTGAATACCCCTGATTGCCTTCTCTTCTCTGATTGCTCTAGCCAGGATTTCCAATACTTTATTGAACAGGAGGAGTGAGAGTGGGCATCCTTGTCTTGTTCCAGTTTTCAGGAGAAATGGTTCCAGTTTTTGTCCATTTAGGAGTATGCTGACTGTGGGTTTCTCATAGATGGCTTTTACTATTTTGAGGTATGTTCCCCATATGCCTAGCTGTTTGAGGGTTTTTATCAAGAGGGTGTACTGGATTTTATCAAAAGCTTTTTCTGTGTCTAATTATGTAATCATGTGATTTTTTGTTTTGACATCTGTTGATGTATTTAATTACATTTATGGTTTTTCAAATGTTGAACCAGACTTGCATCCTAGGGATGAAGCCTACTTGGTGATGATGAATGATTTTTGAGATGTGTTGTTGAATCCGGTTTGCTAGGATCTTGTTGAGAATTTTAGCATCTATGTTCATCAAAGATATTGGCCTCTGGTTCTCTTTCTTTGTTGGATCTTTACCTGGCTTGGGTATCAATGTGATGTTAGTTTTGTAAAATGATTTGGGGAGAGTTCAGTCTTTCTCAATCACCTGGAATACCTTCAGTAGGATTGGTATCAGCTCCTCTTTAAATGTCTTGTAGAATTCTGCTGGAAAGCCATCTGGTCCAGGGCTTATTTTTGTAGGTAGTTTTCTTATTATGTAGTCAATTTCCTTGATTGTTATTGGTCTATTTAGGGTCTCAATTTCTTCTTGTTTCAACCTAGGCAGGTTGTGTGATGACAGAAAGTCCTCCATTTCTGAAAAGTTTTCAAGTTTGTTTCCATACAAGTAGTCTCTAATGATCTTTTGTATTTCTTTAGGATCAGATGTGACTTCATCTTTTGTGTTTCTGATTGTGTTTATTTGGGCTTTTTCTCTCTTTTTCTTGGTCAGTCTAGCTAGGGGACCATCGATCTTCTTTATCCTTTTGAAGAACCAGCTTTTTGTTTCATTGATTTTTTGTATTATCTTTTTGTCTTCTATGTCCTGGATTTGGGCTTTTATTTTGATGATCTGCATTCTTCTGCTGAAATTAGGGTTTTTGTGCTCTTGCTTTTCCAGCTTTTTTAGGTGGCTTGTTAGGCTGTTAATTTGTGATCCTTCCATTTTCTTCATGTGCATTTGTAGGGATATAAATTCCCCTCTTACTATAGCTTTCATAGCATCCCAGAGATTTTGGTAAGATGTTTCTTAATTTTCATTTGTTTCCAGGTATGTTTTAATCTCTGTTTTGATTTCATCAATAACCCAGGAGTTGTTTAGCATCATGCTGTTGAGTGTCCATGTCTTTGTGGGTTTTGGGGGGACTTTGTTGGTGTTAATGATTATTTTTATTCCACTGTGGTATAAGTAGGTGCATGGTAAAATTTCAGGCCTTTTAAATTTGCTTATGCTTGTTTCATGGCCAAGTATGTGGTCAATCTTAGAGTATGTTCCATGTGTTGATGAGTAGAATGTGCATTCTGTGGTCTTTGGATGGAGGGTTCTGTAGGTATCAATTATGTCCATTTGATCAAGAGTTGCATTGAAGTTTCAGATCTCGTTGTTGATTTTTTTGTCCTGATGATCTGTCTAGGGTTGTGAATGGGGTATTGAAGTCCCCAGCTATGATGGTATTGGAGTCGATATCTTTTTTTAGTTTACCTAGGAGCTGCTTTATGAAAGTTGGTGCTCTTATGTTCAGTGCATATATGTTTAGGATGGATATTTATTGTTGATGGATTGAACCTTTTATCATTATGTAGTGGCCTTCTGTATCTTTGTAAATTTTTGATAGCTTAAAGGGTATTTTGTCTGAGATTTAGATTTTGACTCCTTCTTGCTTTTGTGTTCCATTTGCCTGAAAATTTGTTTCCCATCCTCTTACTTTGAGTCTGTGAGTGTCCTTTCTAGTGTGGTGAGTCTCTTGAAGGCAATAAATTGTTGCCTGGTGATATTTTATCCATTTTGCCACTCTATGTCTTTTCAGTGGTGCATTTAGTCCATTCACATTCAAACTAATTATTGAAATGTGAGAGTTGATCCGTATCATAATGTTCTTACAGAGTTGTTGTTCTTCTTGTTTGTGTGTTGTCTTTCTTGTGGTTTTAGAGTTGGATCATGTGTGTTTTTAAACTTTTGCCTGTACTCTTGTGAAGAACATTGTTGTTCTTTTTTCCTTTTCTTATGTGTTCAATTCTTTCTTAAGTGCTTCTTGTAGAGGTGGTCTTGTGGCAGTGTAGGTTCTTAGAGATTAGATATCTGGGAAAGATTTCATTTCTCCCTCACTGATGAAGCTTAGCTTGGCTGGGTAGGTTATTCTTGGCTGAAATTGTTTATCTTTTAGATCTTTGAAGATAGGGCTCCAAGCTCTCCTAGCCTGGAGGGTTTCTGTAGATAAATCTACTGCTATTCTAATTGATCTTCCCTAGTATGTAGTCTGACTTTTTTCTCTTGCAGACTTTAGGATTTCTTCTTTTATACCTACTTTGTTTAGGTGAATTATTATGTGTCTGGGAGTTGGTCTTCTCATTTGTTGTCTTGCAGGGGTTCTCTGAATCTCTTGTGTTTGAATTTCTTCATCCTTGATGAGATGAGGGAAGTTTTCTTGAATGATTTCATAAAATGTTTGTTCCAGTGTGACCTCTGTTTCTCTCTCTGCTTCAGAAAAGTCAATTACTCTTAGATTCGGTCTCTTGAAGTGATCATTCATCTCCTGAAGGTTTTGTTCTGTCTTTTTGAGCTTCTTTTCTATGCTTTTGACAGTTCGGGTTAGTTCTGTGTCTTGGTCTTTGAGCTCTGAGATTCTTTCTTCTGCTTGGCTAATTCTGCTTTCCATGCTTATTAGTTTGTTATTTATTTCCATCACAGTATTCTTTTCTGTTGTTATTTCTGACATCAGCTCTTTTCTATTTTCCCTTGTCTCTCCTCAATTTTTTAATTCTTTCTATTAATGTCTTGATGTCTGGGTTTGTTGCATATGACCAGTCATTCTGGGGGCTCTTCATTGTTGTGTTCCAGAATCTGTTTTCTCAGTGTCTGATCTCCCAGGGGTCTGTGTGAGACCTATATTCTTCTTTTGGTTTTTCTTCATTTGTGCAGCTTTCCCCCCTACTTTTTCCTTCCCTCCACATCACTGTCTTGTTTAATTTTATTATTCAGGGGTAGAGGGATTGCTTTTACTTCTGTTTGTTCAATCTCCTCTTCTTTATGTATGTCCTCTTACTTTATTCAATTCTGGAGTTGCACTGTAGGTTGGGGGTGGTTCTTTTTGCAGTTTTGAGATTTACTTAAGGGTCCTGGTATTCGCCGAGAGGTGTATGGATAATCTAAAACCCACTTTCCACTGCCTTGGAATCTGTCTGTGCAGTGGGGCTGTAGGGTTAGGGTTAGGGTTCCATGATTTCAGCTCTTGAAGCCCCTGTAGGCAAGATCTACGGGGATCACTGCCACCTTTGCTGCCACCTTGACGTCCTGCCGGCTGTGGGTCTCCTCCTGTGTGCCCTGTGGCAGGCTTCCATTAGTGGCTCCTGTCCAGCCCCACCCCTTCTGGGGTGAGCTGCTGAGATAGCACCACCTGCTGGCGATTCAAGGTAACAACACCAAAATGGGAGAAACAAGCTTGAAAAAGAGACACCGGCCAGATTTGAGTGGTGAATGGAGGGTGAACTGAACTGTCCTTCACAGCAGGCCAGGGGCAACTGACCCTGAGATCTAATTTACCAGCTTGAAAAGAAAGCTAGAAATCAGAGCTGAAAGAAACATTGGACTTAAACAAAAAGTCCCAGAGTGTGCTCGATTGGTTCTGTTAGTTTAATGACTTGATTCTATTCCTATTATTTTGTTCCTTTTTTTTCCCTCTTCCTTTTCTTCTCTTTTCTCCTCTTCATAAACCATATCTTTGTATGAGGAACAGCACACCGATAAGGTGGTTGGTTAGCTTGTATGCTAGCATCATTGTATGTTTTATTTATTTATTTTTGTATGGGAGCTGTTTAGTCTGTAGTCGTGGTCTATTGTTTTTATCTGTTTCAGTTTAGGTCTCTCT
The DNA here is from genome assembly GCF_000164805.1 of Carlito syrichta. Taxonomy (NCBI): domain Eukaryota; kingdom Metazoa; phylum Chordata; class Mammalia; order Primates; family Tarsiidae; genus Carlito; species Carlito syrichta. The sequence continues at coordinate 19,342 of NW_007249256.1, read as the reverse complement.
CTCCATTTGTTGATACACTCATCTGTTTTCCCCCTTACCTCTTTCTCTCTCCACTCCCTTCTTCCCTCAACTGTCTGCTCCATTCTCTTCCCTCTGCTAACCACATTTTATTGCAGGAAGTAAACCTAAAGTTGTCTATTCTAGTCAAATTAAAGTCAAATTAAAGCATCTCATTCTTTTTTGAGCTGTTATGTTCTTTACACCGAGAAAACAATCTATTTGTTTTGGAGAAAAAAATTGAGTGAACAAATACAATATTAAAAATAATTATAAGCTGCTTTGAAGGTAAATATACTTGATTTACATATGATTTTTTTTCATTAATGAGACATAATATTTAATAAGTATTTAATGTAATCAATATATAGTCCAGAAAACATTTCATATTTTCTTCACTTTCCCAAAAATCATATTAACATTTTATGCTATATATTGTTATACTACTTCTAAATGTAATGTTTGTGATAATTTAATATTTTTTTAAAAAGTGAAATGCATGATTTATAATAACTTAAGTACTTCTTTACTTTGTAATATTTTACAGGTTGCTAAGCTGTCAATTTTATATAATTTCTATTCAGATTGGAATTGTGAATTTTGACCATAAATTCTTGTTAATAAAATAACTCAGTAATAAAATCCAGAGATTTTATGAAAATTGCTTATAAATTCAAGACATAAGACTTTAAGAGAAATTTGAGAGGATTAAATTTCTATATACACTTAAAATAATATTTCTAGAGCAACATTTGTTGATGTAAAAGGATCAACAGCAATAGTAACCAGATTTTATTGACAGCATTGCCTTCCCATCTCCCCAGCACTGTATTCTCTTTGTAAAATTTTTGTAAAATAGTGTAAAAATTAAGTGATGCTACGTCATAAGTCACTTTGCCCCATAGGCAGGTTTATTTCCAAGGGAAAATTATTTTCTTTATTTAGAATGAGTTTCAACTTTATTAAAATGCTCTTTATTAAAAATAAAAATCAGCAACAGCATGAACTTAGAGGTCATATAAAATAAAATTTAAATGTAAAAAACTTCAATATAAAGGGATTTCAGTTTGTTGGCAAGTGTGTTTTAGTCTCTCTTATGATAGTTATTAGTTAATGCTGCAGTTATCTAATAAACTGATTAAACATAAAAAGATAAGTATATTATTATACTGTCCACATGAGCCAAATTTTCAAAAATAGTGTAAACATTTAATTTATTTTCATTCTTATAAATTCATTTGTTCTTTAGCAGTTTTATGACTAAACTTAATGTTGTCATTGAAAATTATTATGTGTATATTTGTTTTGTTTCGGAGACAAAAGATGTGTCATTGGAGACTAATATATGTTACCTTGGACCAGGTTTTCCATTTCAACTTGAATATTTCAAATATTATGTTTTGTATCCTGAGTTTCTGAATGAATACTGTTTTGAGAAAGAGTACCATTGCTAAAAACGTTTGGACAGTTCATAAATAAAACAATCTGTCACACGGACTCATGGATTTACAGCATTTAGAATTTGGAAATTGTACTTAGATATTCTACATGAATATCTGTGTAAATAAAATTAAGAAGCCTAATTTCAAAATAAATTGAATTTAAATTTAACAAATGAATTTTAATTAGGAAATAGCTTTTATTATTGGATTTTGTCTCACATGCATCTACACACTCATGCACACATGCACATGGGCACAATGCATTGCTTAACAATTAGATGAATTCTTAAAAAATGTGTCATAGCCGGGCTTGGTGGCTCAACCTGTAATGCCATGCCTTTGGGAGGCTGAGGTGAGTGAATTGCTTGAGCCTGCAGGTTCAAGACCTCCTGGGCAACTTGGCAAGACCTCATCTCTATAATAAATTTAAAAAATTATTAGCCAGGCATGGTAGTGTGTGCCTGTAGTTCCAGCTACTTGGAAGGCTGAGGCGGAAGGATCGCTGGAGCCCAGCAGGTCGAGGCTGCGGTGGCCAGGAGCGGCCACTGCACTCCAGTCTGGGCGACAGAGTGAGACTCCAACTCAAAACAACAAAAAAAGTGTCATTAGGCAATTTTATTATTGTGTGAACATCATAAAATGTATTTATACAAACCTGCCTGGTTTAAACTACCATATACAAAGGCTATATGGAATACCTTAAAGCTCATAGGCTACAAACCTATACATGCTGCTGTACTGAACAATGTAGGCAATTTCAACATAATAGTAAATATTTATGTATCTAAGCATAGCAAAGTCAAAATATATTATAACCTATGAGAAAACTGTTTTATACACTGTTCATTGTGGACCAAAACATTGTTATGTGGCACATGATTGTATATAAACATATGCTGTATGTGCATAGATATGGATATATGTATAAAACCAAGTTTTCTCAGAATATTTTAGCTTAAGCTCTCACTCTTCTTTAGTCAACTATTATGTATTACTGTTTTCTGAGTACAATAATAGGCCATGTTCTTCCTCAAAGTGTGGCTTACATTAGCTCTGGATGGACTTAGCTTCATGATAAGGAAAAAATTCCTGATCATTTAAAGTAAATAAGTATTATGCACTGACTGATTGAGTCTGCAATCCCACAATCTGAAATTGCACTGATAATTTTTAATGTACATTCAAAATCTGTGGTTTGCGGAGATTTTAGTTTCCTTATTTGCATTTTTTATTTGAACCATTATAAGCTTAATGTACTATTTTTATACTCAGGATATAAAGTGATATTTTATTTTAGAAAAAAAGAGATGTGAGTAAATAAGCACACATGTATTTTGGTAATATTACAAATTCCACTAGCAGCATTATTACTCCTATTCACCTCTATGTCCTTATCCTTCTTCTCTTCTTCATTTTTATCTTTACCGTTTCCTCTCCCCCTTCTCATCCTCTTCTTTTTCCATTTTCTTTTTTTTCTTCTTCACAAACATAAAATATTATGTTACATCAATAAAAATAGCTTTATAAAACTAACACTGGGCTTATACATTATATAAAGCATATCCATTTAACCTTAACCTTATTTAAATGCTATTGACCAATTATTCATATAAAAATTAACCTTGGGAATATAAATTTGACAACTATCACACTGATAAGGTATAGCAAAGACACAATTGCAATACCTATCAGCCTTATGTTAGAGACTATGTGTTTAATAGTGAATCAAATGGTAAATGTCTCCATTGTTACCTTTAAGGTAGGGAAAAAAAGATGCTATTAACATAACATGTAGTTAATATAAAATTCCATTTAAGGCCATGAACATTTTCTTGAATTTTATCTGTATGTTGTTAAGTAGATATACTGTGGCAAAATCAATATCATAAAGAGTGACTCCTTGAAAACCACTGTCTCATGACTGAATGCAGCGACCGGAGAGTAAAATCCAAGGTGAGAAATTCACAGATCACGATGTAAAAGTCTCAAGCTAAAAATTGGATGGATACATTAAGAAATTTTTCCTTTCTTTGGTATCTTTATAATTTTTTTTATTTTTTTAGTCAGTCTCACCGTCAGCCGGGCTGGAGTGCGTGGCATGATCATAGCTTACTGAAGCCTTGAAATCCTGGTCTCAACCAATCCTCTTGCCTTAAACTCCCAAGTGTCTTGAATCTTGGGCTCAACCAATCCTCTTGCCACAACCTCCTAAGTAGATGGGACTATAGGTCCAAGTCCCCATGTCTGGTTAATTTATTTTTAACTTTCTAAATTTTGTTGTAGTCTACCTATGTTGCCTAGACGGATTTTAAACTCCTGGGCTCAAGCAATCCTTCCACCTTGACCCCCCAAAGTGCTGAAATTATAGGCATGAGCCACTGTGGCCAGTCCATAACTCTTAATTGATCATATAAAAAACAATAAAGGTACATTAAATTATCTTGAAAAAAATATTTTTTTAATCTGTTAATCAATGTACATATTTAGTAAATATTGTGATTTTGTATGAACATTTTCTCCCCACTTATTTTAAATAAGTGTATAGAAATACGCATTGTTCATGTTAATAATCACTCTATTTGGGGGAACACTGAAACTTTGAAAATCTGAAAATATCTACTAACCTCATTAAGGCTATTAATAAATTATTGTGCAAATCACTGACAATTTTACACTTACATGCATACATTTAAATAACTGATTTTCTGCCACTGGTCATAAACATCAATCATACAATTGGATAACTTATACAGAACATTCTTTATATGTAAGTATGTTCAGTGCTTACTTGCTATACTCCCAGAATACATTCATGGAATCTATAGTAACATAAATACTTATTTAGGGCAAGAGTCAAGATGGCTGACCAGAAGCAGCTGGCTTGTGTCTCTCTCATAGGACAAACCATAACAGAGAGAGACCCTCCAGCACTCAGACCAAAAAGACCGAGACCACACCCCATGACACACAGAGAAATGGCAGGAACAGCAAGCAACTTCAGAACACGGGGAAAATGTGAGTGTGAGTAAACAGGAACAAATCTGTAGTGCTCCTGCCACAGACTTGCAAGGTTCCTTGAGCCTTATGGGACTCCAGTTCAACACAGGAAATGGCCTGGATACTGCAGTTGTGAGCTGTTAGAATTAACTTGGAGCTGTGTAGGCATTTGAATGACTCTGGATGAGTCAGTGCCTGAGAACTTAATCCTTGCAGAATATATTCTGCAACCAGCTCCCAGGTTGAGGAGGGAAGTGGAAGTCCTGATGCTTTAATTTACCCAAAGACAAATTCTGCTGCAGGGGTATTTTTTGTCCGATACAAACTGTGATGAGATAACTTGTTACAGACTGCACACTTGAGTTCTGATTGCAAACTGCCTGAGTTAAAAGTAGGGTAGCTGGGTGGAACCTCCTACACCAGCAACTCTTCCCTTCCCATGTGAACTCTTTTATATTTCAGAAAGTGCTCTGCCATCTTTGTGGCAATGCCACAGTGACCAGGAAATTCTTCCCACCCCATCAACACTGGGGTAGCCAACTGTGTGCACAAGTGGGGAACTTGAGTTCAAGTCTGTCTGACTTAAGTCTACCCCAACCATATTTCCCCAAATACCTCTCAAAATCTCAATAGAAACAACTGTAGGAGTCCTCAGCCCCACCCAATGCCTAGGGCATCTTAGTACTTTCCTGGGGCAACATAGGCCAGGTAGAAAGCAGCTGTCTCTCTCCTGCAAGCACCACTAACTGACCAGAGTTAATCTGACACAACCCATTATATCTGACATGATAAAACAGCATTTTGAAAGGTATGGATCTCAGCTAACACCACTATCTAATCCATCCTGGACATTTAAGAAGCCCTGAATCCATGCATATACCCAGTAAAGTACCATCACAACTGGTAATTAAAAAAAAAAAAAAACCACAACACTAAGTCTACATACAACCAAGGAAACCCTACAGAGTCTATGCCATCTCCCTACCAATTCTGTTGGAGCAGGTGATTATACCCACCACGGGGAAACCTGAGGACAGGTCAGCTTGACATCGCTTTCTGAGAAGGCCATGTCATCACACGTCTTACAGCTAGTCTATAGTCCATAGCCCATCTATTCTATAGTCCAAGGCATCAGAGAGCTTCTCCAAAGAGTTTTTCCAGACACATCAGTGACCAATTCTCCTTAGAATTTAACCCTTATGCCTTCATATAATTGGGTCCCGTGTAGGCATTCCCCCAGCACCAACCCTAATTGTGACAGCTCCATAGGGTGGTTAGACTTGGAAAAGCAGCAGACCTTCCAAAGGTTGGGCTCTTATGAACTACTCCCATGGGAAGGAGTAGTACATCACATCAGGGAAGCACCTTGTGGGACAATAAATAAATCAATACATCCAGAGTACAGGTTCCCTGCTTGAAGGAAGTTTTAGCAGAGATGCAGACATAGTGCTGCTCTCAGCAGGGAAAGGCAGTGGTTCTCCCAGCAGTTTGAGCAAAACCTGGTGCCCATGGAGTACCTTGGAGAAAAAAATTCTCCACCTCCTTGCCCACTACTACATTTGATTCCTTCATGGGAGCTTAGTGTGAGTGCACTTGTTGACTCTTTCTAAAATATTACGGGGTAACTGCAACCCCATGGAAGATGTGCCCTTTCAGTATCAGGCTTGCACAAGAGTTGGAACGTCACTCTCTTTTTTATACAGAAGATTAGTGTTTTTCTTTTTTACAGAAGGACAGAGGTGTATGTGTGATCCGAAAATTTGGAACAACACAGGGGCATAATGGAAAAGCAAAATGCTTTCCTGCCAGCCTGTTACCCTATTAGTTAATGTGGCTATCCCCATTGACTGGTGAAGACCTCAGTGCATATCACTGGGAGCTTACCCAGTCACCTCTATCAGGGATAAGACTTTAGCCCACGATAGGGATATTGCATATAAACACCTGCTTCTGTTGCAACCAGTTCCCACCCACAGGTACCCCTCACGTCCTGAAATTTGAAAGGCTCAACCCAGATAAAAAATACTGTGAAAGCAAAAACAGCACACTATACCACTGGAGAACAAGATAAGCTTTGTGAATAATCTGGCATTTTAGACCCATGGACTGAATGAACCTACACATACAGCAAATAATTGCTACTACAAACAGCATTTGGAAAAGTCATTGCATAAAGATTCTCTGTAAGACACATACAGAATCTATACCAGAATCTACACCGTACAGAATTTATTTCTGGGTGAAAAAACCCAGAACCAAAGTTATATGAACATGAAGTATACATGTTAAAGACACGTCATCAAGGGAAGTAAAAAAATAAATTAAAAATAAATTTAACAATAAGAGGAAATACTCTACCTAAATAGGAAGGAAACAGAAAAACTCATTCTGATAATATGACAATATTGAATTTTTTTTTTTTTTTTTTGAGTTGGAGTCTCATTGTCACCCAGACTGGAGTGCAGTTTCCACTCCTGGCCACCACAGCCTCGACCTGCTGGGCTCCGGCGATCCTTCTGCCTCAGCCTTCCAAGTAGCCAGAACTACAGGTGTGTACTATCACACCCGGCTAATTTTTTGATTTGTTGTAGAGATGAGGTCTCACCAAGTTGCCCAGGTGGGTCTCGAAACCGCGGGCTCAGGCAATCCACTCACCTCAGCCTCCCAAAGGCGCGGGATTACAGGCTGAGCCACCGAGCCCAGCTGACAATATTGAATTTTTAACCACCCCAAAAGATAACACTAACTCTTCAGTAATAATTCCTAATGGAGATGAAATACTTGAAATCCCAGAGATAAGATTTAAAAGTTGATTATAAAATTGCTCTATTAGGTGCCAAAGAATGTTGAAAAGCAATGTAAATAAATTTTTAAAATCCGGGCATGAATGAAAACTGATCCAAAGAGATACTTCAAAAACATCTGAACTTCTGGAAATGAAAGACTCATTTAGGGACGTATACAACACAGTGGAAAGTTATAACTGTAGACAGGGCAAAATAGAAGAAAATATTTCAGAATGTGAAGAAAAGGTTTTGAAATAAACTCAACTGGACAAAAATAAAAATAAAAGAATTAAGATAGCAGAACAAAGTTTCCGAGAAATGTGGAATTATGTAAAACGCACAAACTTAAGAACTGTATGTATTCCTGAGTTAGAAAAAATAAAAGCAACAGAAGGGAAAAGTCTATTTTAAAAAATGATGCAGGAAATCTTTCCTGGCCTTGCCAGAAATTTAAACATTCAGTTAAAAGATGCACAAGGAACCCCCGGAAGATATTGCAAAAAGGTCATTTCCAAAGCATGGAGTCATAAGGTTATCCAAAGTTAAAATGAAGGAAATAATTCTAAGAACAATGAGACAAAAGCACAGAATAACTTATAAAAGTAAATCTATTCGATTAATAGCAGACTTCTCAGCAAAAACTACAAGCCAGAAGAGATTGGCTTATTATCTTAACTCTCCTCATGCAGAAAATTTGTAAGCAAATAATTTGAATCCGCAAGACTAAGTGTTATAAATGGAGAAATACAGTCTTTCTCAGCAAAGCAAATGCTGAGGGAATTTAGCGCCAATACATGGACTCTACAAGAAATACTCAAAGAGTTCTAAACATTGAAACAAAAGGTCTTAAAGCACCAATAGAAGAACATTGGAAATTATAAAATGCACAGGCTTTGTAAAACACTAACCCAATGGAAAAGACAAAACAATTAGGTAACAATCAGTGTGATGAATGAGATAGTACCTCACATATCACAAAGTTATTAACTTTGAATGTAAATGGTTTTAATGCACCACATAAGCATATAAATTGGTAGAATTGATTTTAAAAAATACAAATATCTGCTGCCTGCCAGAGACCCATTTAATGTTTCCCATAACCTTAAAGTAAAGAGGTAAAAAATTCTATGTGAATGAAAACCAAAATTGAGGAGGAGTTGTTAGTCTTATAACAGGAAAAAAAAAAGCAGATTTGGTCAACTCAGTGGCTCAACCTGTAATCCCAACATTTTGGGAGGCCGAGGCGAGTGGATTGCCTGAGCCTGAGGGTTCAAGACCAGCCCAGGCAACTTGGCAAGAACTCGTCTCTACAATAAATAAAAATTTAGCCAGGTGTGGTAGCATATATCTGTAGTTCTCACTACTTGGAAGACTGAGGTGGAAGGATCACCAAAGCCCAGCAGGTTGATGCTGGGGTGGCCATGAATGTGCCACTGCACTCTAGCCTGGGTAACAGAGTGAGAATCCAACTAAAAAGAAAAAGAAAAAAGGCAGACTTTAACAACAGCAAAAAAAAAAAAAAAAAAAAAAAAAAGCAGGCAAAGATGTTCATCATATAATAATAAAGAAATAAATCACACAAGAAGAGAGAATGATTTAAAGTATAGTCAACTGGAAAAAAATAAAGATAAAAGAATTAAGATAACTAAACAAAGTTTCCAAGAAATGTGGAATTATGTAAAATGTCCAAACTTAATAATTGTATGTGCTCCTGAAGGGGGGACAAAGCAATAGTTTTGAAAACTATATTTTAAAAAAATCATTTAAAACCAAAATCTACTAGTCATTAGAAAAGTGATAGAAGTACAATAACAGTGAGAGCCTTCAACAATCCGCTGACAGCAAGAGACACATAATCAAGGTAGAAAATAAACAATGAAACATTGGACTTAAGCTGGACTCTAGAACAAATGAACATAACAGACATTCACAAAACATTATACCCCGAAACCACAGGATACATGTTTTTTTCATCAGTACATGAAACATTTTCCTATATGATAAACTATATGATAGGTCACAAAACAAATCTCAATAATTTACAAAAAATTGAAATTATATTAAGCATCTTCTTAGACCACAGTGGACTAAAACTAGTAATCAACGTCAACAGGAACTTTCAAAACCAAATGAATTCATGAAAATTAAACAATCTGTGAGTCATCAATAGAATCAAGATGAAAATTTAAAAATTTTCCCATTAAGTGACAACAATGATATGAATTAATAAAACATTTGGGATACAGTCAACTCTGTGCTCAGATGAAAATTTATAGTGCTTATATGCTACATCAAAAAGACTGAACGATCACATAGTGACATCCTAATGTCTTCAAATAACTAGAAAAACAGAAGCAATTCAAACCCAAAAGCTAGAAGGAAAAAATAAAGAACAACAACAAAATACAAAGAATCAATGAAAAAAGAAAGTCTCTTAAAAAAATAAACAAAATTGATAGAACACTAACTAGACTGATTAAGAAAAAAGAGAGAAGTAAAAATTAGCTAAATCATAAATAAAAAATGAAGACATTATTAGTATCACAAAAATTTTAAATATCTAAAGTTGTTATGAACATCTGTATGCAAAAAAACTAGATAGTCTAGAAGAAATGGATCTGGAAACATAAAACTTCCCAACATTGAATCCGGAAGAAATAGAAACTTGAACAGACCAATAATAAATAGTGAGATTGAATCAGTAATCAAAACAACAAAGAAGTCCAGAACCTGAAAGTTTTACAGCCAAATTCTACCAGACTTTCAAAGACCTTATACTAATCCTACTGAAGCTATTTTATAAGATTAGGAAGGAGAAAATTCTTTCTAAATCATTCAACAAAGTCAGTATCACTGTTACACCAAAGCCAGGAAAAGACACACACACACACACACACACACACACACACACACACACACACACACACCACACACACTACAGACTAATACTCCCAATGGTCATAGATGCAAAAATTCCCAACAAAATTCTAACAAGCCAAACCTAGTAGCATATAAAAAAAAATAATTCACTATGTTTCATAGTGGGTTTTACCCAAATGTTTTAGGATGGTTCAGCACACATAAGTTAATACATCTGATTCATTGCCTTAACAGAATTAAAAACACAAAAAATTGGTAAAATCCAACATATCTTTGTAATAAAAGTCCTCTGAAAAAATAGGCTTAGAAGGAACATAACTCAAAATAATAAAAGACATATATGACAAAAACCACAACCAATATTGTACTATATAAAGAAAAGTTTAAAGCATTTCCCCCTCAGAACTGGTATAAGAAATGATCCCCATTTTCACCATTTCTATTTTACATTGTTCTGGAGGTCCTAGCCAGAGCAATCAGTCAGGAAAAAGAAATATGGGATATCCAAATTGGAAAATAAGAAATCAAAATATCTCTGTTTGATCATGTTATTATCTTATGCCTACAAAATTCTAGAGATTCCCCCTGAAGATTCATATACTTTGAAAATAAATTCAGTGTCAGGTTACAAAATTAACACACACAAATCAGTTGCACTGGCATACACCAATACTGACCAAGGTGAGAATCAAATCGAGACTTCAATTAAATTTACAATAACTGCTCCCTAGAAAACAAACACTCCAAAGAATATATTTGACCAAAGTGTTAAAATATCTCTAAAGGATAACTAAAAAACACTGATTTTTAAAAAATGATAGAACACACAGCAAATAAAAAAACATACAATGCTCATGAATTAGAAAAATAAACATTGTTAAAATGACCATACTACCCAAAGAAATCTATAGATTCAAAACTACTCTACCAGCATCATTTTTCACAGAATTAGAAAGCACAATCTCAAAATGTATATGGAACCATAAAAACACCTGAATACCCAAAGCAATCCGGGACAAAAATAACAAAGGTGGAGGCATCACATTATATGACTTCAAATTATATTACAAAGCTACTCTAACCAAAACAGCATGGTACTACTACATGGGCAAACATATGGGTCAATGAAACTGGACAGATTTATAAATAAACCCAAATACCTTCTTCCAATTAATCTTCAACAAAGGAGATAAAAACATACACTGGGAAAGGACACTTTCTTCAACAAATGGTGCTGGGAAAATTGTATGGATAGCCACATGCAGAAAAATAATACTGGTTCCCTGATTCTCACTATATACAAAAATTAGCTCAAGATTAATTAAAGACCTAAAATTCTTTCTTTCTTTCTTTCTTTTTTTTTTTTTGAGTTGGATTCTCACTCTGCCACCCAGACTGGAGTGCAGTGGCCACACCGGGCCACCGCAGTCTCTACTTGCTGGGCTCCAGCGATCCTTCCGCCTCAGCCTTCCAAGTAGCTGGAACTACAGGCGTGCGCTACCACAGCCGGCTAATTTTTTATTTTATTGTAGAGATGAGGTCTCGCCTGCCCAGGCGGGTCTCGAACCTGCGGGCTCAGGCAATCCACTCACCTCAGCCTCGCAAAGGCGCGGGATTACAGGCTGAGCCACCGAGCCCGGCAAGACCTAAATTTCACACATAAAATTATATAAATCTTAAAGAAAAATCTAAGAACATTTTTTCCTGAATATTGGGCTATACAAATAATTTATGACTAAGACCCCAAAAGCAAATGCAACAAAAACAAAGATGAATACCGCTTAATTAAACTGTATACCTTCTGCATAGCAAAATAATAATAATAATTATTATTATTATAAAAGAGTAAATAGGCAACCCAGAAAGTGGTATAAATTATTCACAGACAATATATTTGACAAAAGATTCATATCTGGAATCTACAAAGAACTCAGAGCAAGGACAAACATTAAAAAGTGGACAAATGACATTTACAGACATTTCTTAAAAGTCACCAACACATGTATAAAAAAATCTCAACATAATTAATCATCAGTGATCCAGTTTTAGTTTTCTGCGTGTCTATCCAATGTTCCCAACACCATTTGTTGAAGAGAGTGTCCTTTCCCCAGCGTATGCTTTTTCTCCTTTGTTGAAGATCAGTTGAAAGATAGGTGAATTAAATCACAATGAGATACCATCTTACATCAGTCGGAATTACATTATTAAAAAATATAAGAAAAACACAATAGATGCTGACTCAGATTTTGTGAAGAGACTGCTTATACACTATTGGTGAGAATGTAGATTACTACGTATGGAAATTTCTCAAAGATCTAAAAAGTAGATTTGCTATTTGATCCAGCAGGTCCCCTACTTGGTATGTTAACAAAGAAAGAGATGTCATTATACAAAAAAGACACCTGCACTCATATGTTTACAGCACTTCATTCACAATTGTAGGATACAGAATTAACTACATACCCAATAACTGATTTATAGATAATGAAAACATCACACACACACACACACACACACACACACGCACACACACACACACCACACAAATACACATGCACACACACCATGGAATACTATTCAAGCAGAAGAAATATCAAAATAATGTATTTTGAAGCAATTTAGTTGGATTAGGAGACTGTATCCTAAGTGAAGTAGTGCAGAAATGTGAAAACAAATACCTTACTTTCTCATTTTTAAGTGGGGGATAAGTGTCTGCAAAGGCATATAGAATGGCATAAAGTATAAAGGACATGGTAGACCCAGAAGGAAGAGAATGGGAAGGGGGAGGGATTAAAAATTGCCTATTGGGTACAATGCACACTAATGGGGTTGACGGGTTCAATTAAAGTCAAGACTTTTTCACCACTAGGCAAATGTGCCATGTAACCAAAAATCATTTTTACCCCCAAGGCTATTGAAATGAATAAAACTAAAATATAGTATTTATTAAGCTTTATATTCAGTTGAATTGACCTTATTAGGGACATTTAATCAATTCTTCACTATTTCAGTTTTCTAATACAGTTTACAAAGATTCAATATTTGAGTTACATTCAGGAAAGAGACTAACATTAAAGAAAGAACATTAAAATTACCAACTAAGAAAAAAAGTATTTTATTTTATTTTTCTTCTTTTTCTCTCTTGATCCTGAAAATCCGGATACACAACTGTAAGTGAAGCCAGATGAAAAGTTGTATAGATAATGCCTCAACCAATACTCTGTTCCTCTCTGAGTCACTTGTCAGTGATGGAGAAAGGAGATTTTAGATTCCACTGGAATTTTGACTACTTAACTATAAACTTGTACCTGTAGCTGAGATTAATTGGAAATGAATGAGTCTAAATGGCAGGGAAAGGAGATCTGATAAATTGTGTTTAAAGATAAATGTAGGAAAAATATAAAGTTATCTCGTGACTTTATCTTATAGGTTTAAGTTTTTGGTTAATTACTTACATTTCTCTGAAATTTTGTCTTCTCTTCAACTATATACCACCTGATGCATATTTTCACTCAATAGTACTTCTTTGATTTCACTTAATTGGAGAGGAATTTCTTGAAAAATCAATGCATTTGTATAACTAATTACATGATGAGGAGTCATTTTGTTCATTGCGGCATAGCAATTAGTTCCTCACTGCTAATTTTAGCTGAACAATTGCTTCACAGCTTTTTTTCCCCCTAAATTCTATATAAACATAGATTTGCCTGATTCCTTAAAGCATTTTCCTTATTTGGCCTGTCTTGCCCTAAATTCCATTTTATCATACCTAGGATTAATTATTTTGTTTCTACCACTTCTAGTCTAAATACACAGTCTTGGTTGTTGTGTCCATTGTGGGGTTTTATTGTAATTTTTTTTGATAGTGCCTGAAATGCATTTTATTAAGTCTCTCCTAATTTTGTTTATATTTTGGAGAAGATAATAAAAGTGAGAAATTAGTGCCTGCTGACTCCTGCAAGTCAGAAATATTGAATTAAAAAAGCAGTTCTGTATATTGATTTTTCAAATAAGACCATGTAAAACTCACAATTTTCATGATGTTATCACTTTATGTTTTGATTTCAGTTTTATGGAACTAGCATAAAACAGCAATATACTGAATTCAAAGGTTTAAGATATTGGATTTAAGTTCTAACTTTGCCACTTTCTAGCTGATTATAACTTGACTGAAAGTGCAATAAGCATTAATATATTTAAAAATAAATTAAAAAATAAAAGAAATGGAAAACATTTTGGAAAATAATAGGAACTAAACTAAATCCTTCAGCCTTAACATTATCATTATTTTTATATGTCTGTGTAATGTAAATGGAGCGAAGTTTAATGTTTTCTCCTTGTAAATCTAGGCCATTACTCATTTTTCTTTACACTCAAATTTTACATCCAGAGAAATGCAGAATCAGATAAAAATGTCAGCAAAACAATTTATTTAAAGAAGGATAAATCTTGCTCTTTGAATCAATATGAAAGTTGACCTAAATTAGAATAATTTTATTTTGTAGTAAGTAAAAGATAATATAAATCTTAAATTTTTTCTTAAATTTATTTGACCACAAAGTATATATATTTAGAATTTGTGTGATCCTAAAAAGATTATTTTGATTTGAACTCTTGTTATGATTTCACGTAATGATCTCAGCTTTTCCTTTTATATAACTCAGCTTTGTTTTAATCTGTATTTCTTTATGCATACAGACATATTTTTTCCCAAAATATAGAGCAGATTTTTATTTACTTTGATTTAACTTAAATATATGGTAGCCATATGGCACATACTGATTAGATGAATTGTCAGCTACTTGTTATTACTGTATCAAATATAGCAATGAGTAGAATGGAATTAATTTATTTTTAGAAATTTTAAAAATTGCTAATTTATAATTAACAATAATTGTACATATTTATTAAGGACAGTGTGATGTTTCAGTGTCTATATACCTTGTATAATGATAAAGTCAGGGTAATTATCATTTCTATCACTTTAAACAAATTTTTTTGTGATAACGTTCAAATTATTCTCTTCTGTTTTGAAATATACACTATCTTGTTATTTGCTATAATCACCCTACTCTGTGACAGAACAAGAACTTGTTCTTCCTAACTGCAACTTTGTATCCATTGACCAACCTCCCCAGGTCTCCCTGTCACCCTTTAATTGGTTTGGTGTATTCAAGATCCATCACAAAACTATGCAATTGTTAGGGAGTTGAATGTTTGTCATTAAGGTCTTAGTAATAACCAAATTAGATGTGATTCTGCAAGAATTCACAGTCTTACAGTAAAGCACAAGGCCTTTTAATCAACTTAACATATTTTTATAGTAGTAGAGCTGAAAAGTTGATGCTTACTTGCCTGTTTTTTGTCTTCTTCAATACAATTTTCCACATATTTCACCTAATTATTTCCTCCTGTTTTTACCTTTAAATAAAAAGTATCATGCTTGAGTTAAGTAAGATTTTAACGTTACTCAAGAGGAACCCAAAAGAAACCGGAATTATCTTTTTTTTTTTTTTTTTTTTTCCTGGAAAAAAAAAAAAGTCTCTTGTATTAAGGCTTCCCTCATTAGGTAAGTATTCTGGAAACTTATCAGTATCTGCGTACCAGCTAGCCTTGTGGTGAGGGACTGCTCTCAGTTTCAGTGAAATTTTTTAAGGGAGATTCTTTGCCCACTGTTTGTTCATTTTATAAGTGATTTATGAGCACACTTGCTTACACCATACTGAGTGTTCAGCAGTTTTAGGCCCAAAACAGCACATTTTCCATGTTCAACCCTCCTTATTCACCCTATCTAGCCCCAGCAAATTTTTTGTTTGTTTCCCCAGATGAGAAAAGTCCCCAAAGGGAAACGCTATGCCAATGTGAAAGAGGTGAAGTTTTAAGATGGCAGGTACACTTAAAGGTATCAAAATTAATAGTTCAAAAGCAGTGGAAAAAGCATCTTGAGAGGTTTAGTGCATCAAACAGAGAGTACTTTAAAGATGGCTGAAGTTTAAACATATACAAAAAACAAATTTATAAATAAGTTCCAGATTTTTTGGGGGGGTCCCCCTTGCATATTTACTTAATAAATATCTTAAAATTGAAAACAAATCCACCATGAAAAGTTTTCTGTAGCTTAAATATTCTCTTCAAATATTTTAACTAAATTATAAATATATTTTTCATTATTTATAAAGATTATTTTATTGCAATTTTTTGTTTTATCTATTTTTTCTATTTTTATACCTATGGATGTGTAGTAGACATAAATAGTTTAATATGTCAATATTTTACATTTATGATATTTATTGAGGTGTTTATTTTTATTTTTTCTTTATTATTTTTGATAAAATGTTATCATTAATTAACCTCATAAAAGCAAAAACATGGTATTTTTGATTTTTTCTCTATAAACTCTCCATTTTCTATTTCAGTGTTCTGTCTTCTTATTTTGTTTCTTCCTTGTACTTATTTTTATAGTAATTTTTTAATTATTTTCTGACTCCTTAAGGTATAAACAAAAATAATTTATTTAAATCTTTTTTATCTGCTAGCATAAGCATTTAAAACATAAAAATGAATCTAAACATTACTGTAGCTGTAGCTGCATCACACAAAATTCTTGTATTTTAATTATATTTTTCAAGCTACTTTATTATTTATTCTGTGATTCATGAATTATTTAAAAATTTAACCTAATCTCTAAATATTTGTAAACTTTTCAGATATGTATTCATTTCTGATATATATTTTTCCAAAGACTATATTCTACAAGTTTTAAATCTAGAATATTTAATATAAAGTTTATTACATGTATAACATGTAGTCTATCAAAATGAATGTTTTATGAACACAAAGAAAACTTACTCAACTTTTAATGTTGTTTTGCAAATATTATTAGTATTGTTTTGATTTTTATGTTACTTATAATATTTTAAAAATAATTTTGGATAAATAATTGTTAGTATTTCCAGCTTGCTTTATTTATCGTTTTAGTTTTGTCAGGATTTGATTTATATATTGCAAATTTTATCAATAATATTACTATTAATATTTTTAATTTTTGTTTATTTTCTTATTAAGTGCATATGTGTTTAGAATTACTTTATATTCCTATGTTGACACTTTTGTCATTAAGAAATTACTCCTCAGCCTTTTCTCTGAAAATACCTGGGTCTTAAATTCTAGTATTTTATGATTTAATATAGCCAAAACACTTTTCTTTTTCTTAGTGTTTTATGGAATATTAATCATACCATTTATTTTATTATTTCTTAGTTTATTTCTAGAAATATTTTTATGTTTAAAGTATATTCTATATTGAACATAATTTTTTGTCTCAAATAGCAATTTTTTCCTTTTCTTAAAAGTGTTTAATTCATTTGTATTTAATTTATCAACATGGTCAAATTTTATGCTATTATATCATTTTTCTTAATAATGTTTGCTCTTACATTTTAAATTATTTATTCTATTGACTTTGGGATATATCTCTTTAGATTAGAATATGTGTCTTCAATATTTTGCTACTTCATGAAAAATATACATATATATCTTGAAGGAATATAGTTCTATTATCTAATTCCTGATCTTATTTGCTATTCTTTTGGTTTAGTCATATATATTTGCAAAAATAGAAGAAGAAAAATAATCTTTCACATATACTTAAATATTTGTCATTTTATATGCTCCACATTCTTTTTTGTAGATCACACTTACAATCTGGTATCAAATTTTTTTTCTTTTTTTTTTTTTTTTGAGTTG
>NW_007249256.1:0-1440 GCF_000164805.1 Carlito syrichta | reverse complement strand
GTACGCTACCACGCCCAGCTAGTTTTTTGATTTATTGTAGAGATGAGGTTTCACCAAGTTGCCCAGGCGGGTCTTGAACCCGCGGGCTCAGGCAATCCACTCACCTCAGCCTCCCAAGGTGCAGGATTACAGGCTGAGCCACCAAGCCTGGCTGGTATCAAATTCTTAAACTGTTTTTAGCATTCCTTTAAATTCAAGTCATTTGTTCCTTTTTCAATGATTATTGTTTTGCATAGTCTGCTACTAACTATCTAAAACAATTTGTCTCATATAGTACTTTTCAAGTTTTCTAATTTTTACAACAGAAATTGCCTCAATACTAGCTCTATTATCATAGATTAAGTAGTGTGCAATCTCATGAAATTCAGTTAAAACATTTAGTATTCTTAGGCCATATCTAAGTAAGAATTTATATTTTATATGGATATAAGCATGTATTTAAATTAATCTTGTTTGTTTTATATTATTTTCAGCATAATCCAGGCAATATTGTAAGTTTTTGCAAATTACACGAGACAGATCTTATATATCTTACACTTTGAAACTAAGAATTTTGCAAATTGAGCAAATGCTGTATTTTTTATACAACATTTAGGCAGTTCTGCTTTGTGCAGGACAAAATAAATATTAACATTTACAGTAATACTGTAATTAGCAAATTGAATAAATCACTTTTTTAAATTTGGTACCCATCATGGAAAGTTCTATTTGTATGTTTAAATGTGGTTACTTCTTTCTTCTTTCAGTGGGCTAAATACAATAATGTTTTATTGTAAGCTTTTAAAAGACATTGTTTAATACATTTTCCAGTTAATCATGTAAAGGAAATAATTATGCAATTTTAATTTTATCTAAAAGCTTACCCATAGACTTTTGTTATTTTTCAGTGATGCATAAATAACTTTCTTTATACTTATATAAACTTTAGTTTCAGTTTCAAAACTAGCAAATTGAACTTTCAATATTTTCTATAACAAGACATTTTCTGATGTAAAAATTATTGTAAGCTTAAGAGACCATGACTCACTCAAAAATATTTTAAAAGTGCAAGGTTAAGGTTTAGTTTGCTTAAAATTAACTCTCTGATGTTACTAGGGTTAAAAAAAAGTATCATCTTTCATATTGAAAAAATGTCAAATCAAATCCTATAGTCTTACCTATCTTTTTCATAAGAATCTAATATTTCAAGTTCTGTAATATTAACCTGATGTGTGAATAAGTTTTATTTTTCCTGTTTCGTTATTTTTCCATATTTATACCATCTGCTTTTTATTTTTAACTTAATTATTCAATTTTTTGATCTACACTTTATATTAAAATATGTACTCTTGAAAAGAGGGAAGCAAAATGGTAATGGAACAAGTTGGAGTGTAAGTCTCCACAAAAGTGAATGTCCATAAAGACTTTCTGCATAAGTGGTTGTGTGTTGGTGGATGAGTG
>NW_007249255.1:283350-292753 GCF_000164805.1 Carlito syrichta | reverse complement strand
AAGAAAATGACTGACGGTGGTGGGAAACTATGGGGGGGACGGGAAGGGAGATGGGATTAATGGTAGTCAATATCTGTCTGGGGATGGGGAGACACCTCTTATCAACAAAGGTGCCTGAACGAAGCATATTTGTATAGCTAACCCTTAACTGTACCCCACAATATCATAATAAAAAATATTGATTAAAAAACAAAGAAAATCAAAGATGTACTAACAGTGGCAATTGAATAACAAATAAAGATAGTAAACTTCAGTTGGAAAAAATAAAATGAGACAAAATTGTCTGAAAAATAAAGAATCTATTCATCCAAAAGGAAAGCACAGTATCTGGAGGTTTATCTTAACTAAAAATACATTAAAGCCAAAAATGTAATAGATCACAGTCTAATGACTACAGACTTCTTGGAGAAAACTTGTCTATCAAAACTTCAAAAATATACAAATTTCATTATTATATTGTTAATAAAATTCTTCATTAATTGCAATGAAAAGACAAATAAAACACAATGATGGGTAAAATTCAGAAAAAAATGTAGATTAACTTCAGTTTGAAAGAACAGATACAAGGAAAAACACTTCAAAATATGCATGTGTAGGAGGAAGACAAGCATTGTACTTGAAAGAAAAAGTATAAGAAACATATGAAGCAATGACTAGGTACAGAATGAATACATGATTGGAACATACCTTTATTCAGAGTACACTTATCAAGAAATAAAATAACCAAAGATGAAAGAACAATGTCAAAAATAAGAAAGACAAAAATAAGTTACATTTTATATTTAGCTCTGGTTCAAATTAACCAGGATTTATGAGGACTGAAGGAATATTATTTCAGGAGCAGTTCATCATTTAGAGGCAATGTTATTTTATTTCTATACATACCTTATTGCAAAAGAAATGAAGATAGGAAATGATGCCACGAGAGGACATACAATAAGAAATCCTATGGAATAAACAAGATTGACCATTGTTCTTTTTTAATCCTCCCCTTTTTTTCAGAATAAAATGCAAAGATCATTCAGACATGAGAAAATTACTTAAAATGTGATGAAACATATAGAAAAAGCACATATTCCAGGCCCGGTGACTCACACCTATAATCCCAGCACTTTGGGAGGCAGAGGCAAGAGAATTGCTTGAGTCCAAGGGTTCAAGATCAGCCTGGGCAACTTGGTGAGAGTGTTTATTTGAAGTCTTTCTACTCTTTTATTGTAGACCTTTGGTGTTATAACCATCCCTGTTAATAATGCTTTTCCTGCATCCTGCATGGAAACAACCATGCTACTCATCGAAGCAGGATTGGACTTTTTTTAAAAAGTGATACACATGCACAATGGAATATTATGCTGCCATAAAGAACAAACACATGGTCTTGCAGCAACTTGGATGGATTTAGAATCTATCGTACTTAGTGATCTATCACAGAAACAAAGACAGAGTACCATATGTTCTCACTCATAAGTGGACCTTGAACAATTATTATAATACTATAAGAAAGGAATTGGCAGTAGTGGGAAACTGCCAGAGGATAGGGAGTGGGATTGACAGTTGAGGGAAACTTCCAGGAGCAGAAGGGGCACACTTCATCAACAGGGGTACCTGAATAATAAGCATTTGTAAACCTAACACTGAATAGTACCTCGCATCTTTAAAATAAAGGAAAAAATAAAATTTAAAAAAAATCAATAGTATTGTGATAAACTGCCAGAGGAGGGGGGTTGGAATTGGCAGTTGAGAGAAACTACTAGGGGA
Source organism: Carlito syrichta (assembly GCF_000164805.1). Classification (NCBI taxonomy): domain Eukaryota; kingdom Metazoa; phylum Chordata; class Mammalia; order Primates; family Tarsiidae; genus Carlito; species Carlito syrichta. Next base: position 290,998 of record NW_007249255.1, on the reverse strand, counting down.
TGGAAGGGCACACCTCATCAACAAGGGTACCTATATAATTAACATTTTTACACCTTGAGTTGTACCTCACATCGTAAAAAAGAAATTATTCTATTAATGAAAAACCCAGTAATGGTAGTGTCACTGCTGAAACCTCCTAAAGATTTAAAGAAGAAGTAGTACCAAATTTCTCAAACTATTGCAACATATTGAAAAAAGGGGAATACTTAAAAACTCATTCTATCAAGCCAGCATTACAAACATACCAAAATCAGACAATGACATAACAGAAAACTAAAACTATAGACCAATATTCCTGATAGCCATACTTGCAGAAATTATCAATAAAATATAAACAAACAGAATTCAACAACTCATTAAAAACATCATTCACCAAGATTAAGTGGGAATCAGCCCTGGGATACAATGATGGTTCAACATACTACACCAATATTTGTGTCACTTCATATTAGCAGTTCTCTATTATAATAGGTGCTGAAAAAGCATTCAGCAAAATGTAATGGCCCTTCATAATAAAAACTCTCAATAAAGTGTATATACAAAAAATATCTGCAAACAATAAAGCCCATATTTGAAAAACCCAAAGCTAAAATCATAATGAAAGGGAGAGATTGAAAGATTTTCCTCTAAGATCTGGAGCAAACAAAAATGTCTACATTCACCACTATTACTCAACAAAGTGTTAATGTTCCTAGTCATTACCATTACGTAAGAGAAAGAAAGAAAGGGCATTCAAGTTGGAAGGAGAAAAGCAAAATTATCTTTGTTTACAGAGGATATATTCTTCTTTTTACAAAAATCTTTAATATGCTATCAAAAAACTTTTAGAGATAATAAACAAATTCAGTGAGGTTGCAGGATACAAATTCAGCAAACACAAATTAATAGAATTTATGTACACCAACAGCAAACTATCTGAAAAAGTCAAGACAGAAATCTCATTTGTCATACTGACAAAAATTATAAAATATTTAGAAATAAATTAACCAAAATAGTGAATAACCTCTACCAAGAAAAATATAAAACACTAATGAAAAAAATTGAAGCGGGCACAAAAAAGATAGAAAGGCTTCCCATGTTCATTTATTAAAATAAGTGATATTGCTATTTTGTCCATACCATCCAAAAATCTACATATTTAATGCAATTCCTATCAAAATACCAACAATATTCTTCACAGACATAGAAGAAACAATCCTAAAATTTGTATGGAACCCCAAAAGATTCAAAACAGCTATAGTAATTCTGAAGAAAAAACAAACAAAAAAAGCAAAGCTGGAGGCATCACAGTACCTAACTTAAAAATATATTACAAAGACATAGTAACAGAAAAACATAGCACTGGCACAAAATCAGAAACACAGAACAGCTAAACAAAAGAGAAAATGTGAAAATAAACCCATACATTTAAATCTAATTCATTTTGACACACACCAAGAACATGCATTGTTGAAAGGACAGTCTCTTTAAAAAATGGTGCTGAGAAAACTGTATCCATACCCAGAAGATTAAAACTAGACTCTATCTCTTACCATAGACAAAAATCAAATCATAGTTAATTAGAGCTTTATATCTAGTACCTGAAACTATCAAACTACTACAAAGAAACAATGGGAAAGTGCTGTAGGATACTGTTTTGGGCAAAGCTTTCATAGGTAACACCTCTAAAGCAGAAGCAGCAAAAGCAAAAATAGACACATGGTATTTTATCTAGCTGAAAAGTTTCTGCATAGCAAAGTAAATGATCAACAGAGTGTAGAGACAGTATACAGAATTAGAGAAAATATTTTCAAACCCTCCATTCAAAAAGGGATTAAAACAAGAATATATAAGGAATTTATCAACTCAAATTCAAAGGAGCAACTAACATAATTTTCAAATTGGGTAAAAGACCTAAATAGACATTTCTCAAGAGAAGACACACAAGTGACCAACAGACATATGAATGAATGCTCAACATTGCTAATCACCATGTAAATGAAAATTAAAATCACATGGAAATGTCATGTTACTCCTTTTATAATGTCTATTTCCAGAGAAACAGGAATTTTTATATACTGTCGATTGGATTATAAATCAGTATAACCGTTATAGTAAACAGTATTGAAGTTTCTTAATAAAACTATAATTAGAAGTATTAGTACTACCATACTGAACTAAAATTTGATACAGACTCCTATTGTTAGGTATACATCTAAAAGAAAGAAACCAGTATATTGAAAAGGTATCTGCATTCTCACATTTATTATAATGTTATTCACAATAGCCAAGATATGGAATCAACCTAAGTGTTCATAAATAGATGAATGGATAAGAAAAATGTGGGAGAAGATGGCAGCCAAGCCAGTAAGATTATGTGAGTTCTGGTGTGGGTGAGTGAGTGTATGGAAAATTTTGTGTATGTTCTGGTGAGTAAGTGGGCGTGTGAGTGACTGAATGAGTGAGGGCTAGAGAGCTAGCAGCCAGGGCTCTCCTGTTGCAGCTGCTGGTGCCTCAACTGCTCAACTTGAATCCTAGTAATTCACGGGAATAAGAAGCCAAGCACCATTTTTTAAAAAAATCAACAAAACCCTTCCTGGGATGAAAATGTTGAGAGATACTCGTGAGCAAGTGGTCAGGGCCCTCATGGAGAAGCACCTGGTGCTGCAGCTGCTCTTCTTGGTCCCTAGCCCTTCCTAGGTCACAGAAGCCAAGCACCGATTTTTTAATGGACAAAAGTTTTCCTGTGAAGACATGGCAGGGAGAGACTGCAGGCTCCAGGTACTATCTCACCACTGTGGCATCTGACTGGACCCTGGTGGCAAGAACTGAGGAGGGAGACCAGAAGCAGAGTCTCACCAGAGATGATGAAAGAGGGGTCAGAGAAGTGCTCCAACTTGCTCACTACAGAGCAATAGACCCAATCTCTGTGACTGGTGGTTCAACTACTCAGTGGTTGATCATGACCTGGAGGGAATATCCCGAAAGCACAGACTTTGGAGGGACCTGAGGAGTGTTGAATCTCAGGCACCCGATGTCCTACCCTGATCCAGATGTGGGACAAAGGGTGTGGCCAGAAAAGGATGAGGAAGAACTCCAAAGGGATCAGTGGTGAGTCTGGGACTGGCCCAAATCCCCTTCTCCCCAGAAATTCTCTGAAAGTCAGACCCACATAGTGGGGACACAACTGAGAGGGACAAACCCAGGTGGAGCCTGGATTTCAATCGCAATAGGAGAGCTCAATTTCAGGATAGGCCTGACTGGGGTGCCCCCGAGAGTAGTGAGTAAATACCTGGGGAAGAGACAATCTCACACCTACTCACCAGAGGGGATATCCCCGATCAATAGAGAGTGGGAGGGGAGAACTGCAGCCCCACCCACTGGGGGAGACAGTGAAAGAGGTGGAAGCTCTGCAGGACATAGCAGAGCAGATGAGATGAACAATCAGAGAGACTGCCACAAGAGGGCAGGGTTTTTCCCTGTTATTTTAAAATTTTAATTATAAAAAAAAATTCAAATCTTTTGACTGCTTGTTTCTTAGTTTATCTATTGTTAAAATTATTTATCCTTTGTGCATGAATGTGTATGTGAGGGTTTGGTCTGCCTCTCTCCCCCATTTTCTTTCTTTTTCTTTTCTTTCTTCTTTTTCTGAGTTTATGTGTATATGTGAAAGATTGTTCATCTCTCAGATTTTTGTTGCTGTTTGTTTTATTTTAATTTTTAGTAGAAGCTGTAGAAGATGTGTGTCAATATATGTGTGAGGGCTCAATATGAATTCCTTTTTTTTCCCCCAGTATTTCTCTTTTTCTTTTCCATTCATTTTGTGCTAGACTTATGTGTGTGTTTAGTTTTCCTGGGTTTTTTTTTTTGTTGTTATTGTTTGTTTTGTTTCATTTTGTTCTTATTCCACTTTTTTAGGGGGTGTGTGTGTGTGTGTGTGTGTGTGTGTGTGTGTGTGTTCAGTAGTTTTTTGGTTTGGTTTCTGCTTTCACTTTTCTTTGTTTTTTTCCTTTCTTTTTAAATTCTTGTTCATCTTATTTCATTCTATTTTTCTCTGTACTCCTCATTGCTGTCACTGTATCTTGGACTCAGAGGATATACACACATATCCATTGCATTGTCATGTAAAGTGGTGGTGGGGAGTGAATCTCAGGAAACTCATACTATAATCAGTGAACATTGTAATTTGCAAGTAGTTTCTGAATCCTAGCACCACATCCCCTACCTTATTTGATCTTCACAACTACAAGAGAAAGTAAAGTTTCCAACCCACAGTCCTGTTTCATAATAGAGCAAATCCAGAGCTCAGATCAGGGAGGAATAGAGGCCTAAGCAAATATCAGAAGGGAAATCCTTTCCCACTGACATTGAATAACAGAACTAAAGAAATCTGTCAAAAATAAGAAAAAACAAAAGGAAAACTACAGGTAATTCCAAATGTAACAAGGAAAAAAACTAATGAAAAATCAGACCTCAAAGTTCAAGCAATAGAATTCACAAACGACTGGCCCCAGAATACAGCAGAAATTATGGAATAGATGAGAAGAGTGAATAAGACTCAAGAAAGACAAGCTGCAGCACTGAAAGAACTTGTAAAAGAGATTTTGGCAAAAAAAAAAAAAAATCTCACCCAGAAAATAAATATCAAGATGGAAAGCAGCATTAATCTAGCCAAAGAAAGAATCTCAGAACTTGAAGACCAGAACAGAGAACTGACCTGATCTGTAAAAAACACAGAAAGAACACTCAGAAAGACAGAAAATACCTAGAAGAGATGTGTGATTATATCCACAGGCTGAATCTGTGCCTGATTGGTATCCCAGAAGGAGAAAGGGAAATGGAGAACATCTTGGAGCAAGTATTCCAGGAGGTAATTCAAGAAAACTTTGCCCAGCTCCCCAGAGATATGACCAGCCAAACACAAGAGATACCAGAAACTCCCACAAGACTTCAAATGAGAAGACCAATCCTTAGACAAATAGTAATATGCCAACACAAAGTAGACATAATAGAAAACATCCTAAAGGCAGCAAGAGAGAAAGGACAGACTACCTACAGGGAAAAACCAATCTGAATAGCAGCAGACCTTTGGGCAGAAACACTACAAACAAGAAGGGACTGGAATCCAATATTCAAAGTCCTCAAAAATAAACAATTTCAACCAAGAATTTCCTACCCAGTCAAACTCACCTTCATTAGCAATCGAGAATTAAAATCCTTCTCAGACATCCAATCCCTAAGAGACTATCTCCAGTTTTCAGACCAGCTCTACAGAAGACACTTTAAAAAGTGTTAAGCACAGAAGAAAGACATAAAAGATGACCACACACTTCCCAAGAGAACAGCAGAACACAGAATCAACAGAGAATACACTGCAGCAACAAACATGGAAACACACACATGCATCAACTCAAAAAAAAAAAAAAAACAAGCACACAGAAAAAAACTTTATAAGAACCTCATGACAGAGAAAAACAATTAATTTCAAGATTAAGCCTGAATGCGAATGAACTAAATGCATCACTGAAAAAACACAGAATGGCAAACTGGAAAAGAAACCATGACTCAATTATTTGCTGCATCCAGGAAGCCCAACTCACCAGAAGGGACGCACACAGACTCAAAGTTAAAGAATGGAAAATGAGTTTCCAGGCAAATGGATCACAAAGGAAGGCAGGAGTCATGATCTTAACATCAGACAAAACAAATGTTGAGTTATCAAAAATTTAAAAAGATACAAAAAGACACCACATAATGATAAAAGGTTCAATCCATTAACAAGAACTAATCATCCTAAGCATTTATGCACCCAACAGAGGAGCACCAACATTTATAAAGCAACTACAAAGTAAACTTAAAAAAGATATTGACTCTAACACTATTATAGCAGGGGACTTGAATAGCCCACTAACAGCCCTAAATAGATCATGAAGGAAAAAATCAACAAGGAGATCCAGAACCTAATTTTGACTCTTGAGCAAATGGATTTAAGAGATACCTACAGAATATTCCATCCTAAAACAACAGATTATACATTCTACTCCTCATCACATGTACCATACTCCCAGATCAACCATGCCCTCAGTCATAAATCAAGCATTAACAAATTGCAAAAGGTTGAAATTTTGTCATGCATCTTCTCAGACCACAGTGGAATAAAACTAAGATATCAACATCAGCAAAACTTCCCCAAAGCCCACAAAGACATGGACACTAAACAGCATGATGCTGAACAACTACTGGGTCAACAGTGAAATTAAAGCAGAAAATAAAAGATTTCTAGAAACAAATGAAAATGAAGAAAAATCTTACCAAAACTTCTGGGATGACAGAAAAACAGGGCTAAGAAGAGAATTTATGTCTCTACGAGGACACATCAAGTAAATGGAAAAATCACAAGTGGAGAGCCTAACAAATCACCTAAGAAGCTAGAAAGAGTAGATCACCAAAACCCTAACTTTAGTAGAAGAAACCCTATCTCCAAAATATGAACCAAAATACAGGACATAGAAAACAAAAATATCATCGAAAACATCAACAAAACAAAAACCTGGTTCTTTGAAAGAATTAACAAGATTGATGGACTCCCAACCAGAATGACCAAGAAGAGGAGAGAAAAAGCCCAAATAAACACAATCAGAAATGCAAAAGATCAAATCACAACTGACCCTGAAAAATACAAAAGATTATCAGAGATTATGATGCATACCTATATGGAAATAAACTTGATAACCTAAATGAAATGGAGGATTTTCTGACATCACACAAACTCCCCAGGTTGAAACAACAAGACATTGAGACACTAAATAGACCGATAACAACCCAGGATATTGACTCTGTCGTACGACAACTACCTACAAAAAAAACGCCCCAGACTGGATGGTTTTCCAGCAGAATCCTACAAAAAGGACAGGGACGAATTCTATTGAATGCATTCCAGGAAATTAAGAGGGTTGGAATTCTCCCCAAATAATTTTACAAACCTAACATCACACTGATACCCAAATATGGTAAAGATTCAACAAGAAGGAGAACTGCAGGCCAATATCCCTTATGAATGTAGACGCAAAAAATACCCAACAAGATTCTAGCATATCGAATCAAAAAACACATTTAAAAAATCATTCACCATAACCAAGTAGACTTCATCCTCAGGATGCAGGGGAGGTTCAACATCCACTAGTTCATAAATGTAATTAAATACATCAACAGATGTAAAAACAAGAACCACATGATTATATCATTAGATGCAGAAAAAGCTTTTGCTACATCCAGCATCCCTTCGTGGTAAAAACCCTCAGTCACCTAGGTATAGAAGGAACATATCTCAAAAGAGTAAGTGCCATCTATGATTTACCCACAGCTAACATATTGCTAAGTGGACAGAAACTAGAAACATTTCCCCTGAAAACTAGAACTAAACAAGACTACCCACTGTCACCCCTCATGTTCACCATTGTGTTGGAAGTCCTAGCTAGGGTAATTAGACAAGAGAAGGAAATCAGGGGTGCCCATACAGGAAAAAAGGAAGTCAAGTTATCCCTCTTTAATTACTATATATTCTTATACAATGAAAATCCGAAAGAATCTGTCAGAGATCTGCTTGCATTGATAAAGGACTTTAGCAAAGTCTCAGGGTACAAAATAAATGTGCAAAAGACAGTTGCAT
>NW_007249255.1:282837-283330 GCF_000164805.1 Carlito syrichta | reverse complement strand
TGATCGAAACTCTAAGTGCCCATATCATAGGAAATAAGATAGACAAGTGGAATGTCATCAAATTAATGAGCTTCTGTAAAGCCAAAGAAACCATCAAGAGAGTGGGGAGACATCTGATAGAATGGGGAAAATATTTGCCAACTGTATATCAGACAAAGGCCTAACATCTAGGATACACAAGGAACTCAAATGCACCAAAAAAATAAAAAATAAAAAAAAACAAACAGACCCATTAAAAAGTGGGCAAAAGACATGAATAGACACTTTTTAAAAGAAGATAGATGGGCAGGGAGCAGACCCATGAAAAAGTGCTCAGCCACACTAATCATCAGAGAAATGCAAATCACATTGAGATATGACTCCAATAAGAATGGCCATCATTAATAAAACAAACAGCAACAGATACTGACAAGAATGTGGAGAAAAAGGAACATTTATACACTGCTGGTGGGAATGTACACTAGTGCAACCTCTTGGTAGACAGTGTGGCAAT
>NW_007249255.1:280811-282817 GCF_000164805.1 Carlito syrichta | reverse complement strand
TTAGCAAAGTCTCAGGGTACAAAATAAAATGTGCAAAAGACAGTTGCATTCTTATACATCAACAACAAGCAGGCAGAGAACCAAATAAAAAGAACAATCCCATTCACAATAGCCACTGCAAAAATAAAATTGAATACCTCAGCATCTTCTTAACCAGAGAAGTGAAAGGCCTTTACAATGAAAACACAAAACACTGCTCAAATAAATCTAAGAAGACACAAACAAATGGAAAAATAATAATTGCTCATGGATAGGAAGAATCAACATTGTTAAAATGTCCATCCAACCAAAGGCAATCAACTGATTCAACGCAATATCCATTAAGTTACCAACATCATTCTTCTCAGACCTGGAAATGACAATACAAAAATTCATATGGAACATAAACAACCACAAATAGCCAAAACAATTTTTAGTAAAAGAGACAAAGCAGGAGGTATAACACTTCCAGACTTCAAACTTTACTATAAGGCTACAATAATCAATATAGCCTGCTACTGGTACAAGAACAGGCATATCAACCAATGGAACAGAATAGGGATTCCAGAAGCAGAGCCTCAGTTTCTCAACCAACTCATCTTTGCCAAAACCTCCAACAAAAACCACTGGAGAGAGGAGAACCTACTTAGTTAATGGTGCTGGGGAAAACTAGCTGATCAAATGCATAAGATTGAGACAGGACCCTTATCTATTATCATACACAAAAATTAACTCTAAAAGGATCAAAGGCCTAAACATAAAATCTCAAACTATCATATTTTAGAAAATGCAGGAGACCCCCTTATGGAAATTGGAACTGGCAACCTATTCCTGATCGAAACTCTAAGTGCCCATATCATAGGAAATAAGATAGACAAGTGGAATTTCATCAAATTAATGAGCTTCTGTAAAGCCAAAGAAACCATCAAGAGAGTGGGGAGACATCTGATAGAATGGGGAAAATATTTGCCAACTGTATATCAGACAAAGGCCTAACATCTAGGATACACAAGGAACTCAAATGCACCAAAAAAATAAAAAATAAAAAAAAACAAACAGACCCATTAAAAAGTGGGCAAAAGACATGAATAGACACTTTTTAAAAGAAGATAGATGGGCAGGGAACAGACCCATGAAAAAGTGCTCAGCCACACTAATCATCAGAGAGATATGACTCCAATAAGAATGGCCATCATTAATAAAACAAACAGCAACAGATACTGACAAGAATGTGGAGAAAAAGGAACATTTATACACTACTGGTGGGAATGCAACCTCTTGGTAGACAGTGTGGCAATTTCTGAAAGAACTGGTAATGATCCTCCATATTACCTAGCAATCCCACTATTGGGAATATACCCAGAGGAACTCAGATCATTCTACAAAATAGATACCTGCACACACATGTTTTTTGTAGCTCTATTCACAATAGCAAAAACATGGAAGCAACCATTCTGCCCTTTGAAGCTGGACTGGATTAAAATAATGTGGTACATATACACAATGGAATATTATGCAGCCATAAAGAAGGATAAACATATGGACTTTGCAACAGCTTGGATGAATTTAGAGTCTATCATACTCAGTGATCTGTCACAGAAACGAAAAACAGAGTACCATATGTTCTCAATCATAAACGGACCTTTAACAATTATTATAATATTATAAGAAAGGGATTGGCAGTAGTGGGAACCTGCCCGGTTGCCGGGAGGGGGAAGGGGGAGAGGGAATTTGCAGTTGAGTGAAACTGCCAGGGGAGGGCAGGAAGGATTGGCAGTTGAGGGAAACTGATAGGGGTGGGAGGAGCACTCCTCAACCACAAGGGTAACTGCATAATGAGCATTTGTATACCTAACCTTAAACTGTACCCCTCATCTCCCTCATCTTTAAAGTAAAAAAAGAAAAAGAGGGGGGGAGAAAAACGCGGTTTGTGTGGTTGTGTATATATACATACATACAATATAGAATAGTATTTGGTCATGACAAAAATAAAATATGTAATTTGCACAATTTTTTTTTTTTTTTTT